>NC_064619.1:170812743-171115773 GCF_023898315.1 Schistocerca nitens
CTGGCCCATGAGGAATTCCTCATCATTGCCTTTAGCACTAGTGTTTAGCGGTAAACGCAAGGAAGATGTGAAAGTATTCTTCTGTAAACTTGAAGGGACTGCCTTGTTGGATTCGTGGACCGATTCAGATAGATTCATCATCATCATCATCAGCCAATTCAATCATTAGATGATGTGGCCTCTTCCGAGTTGTGGATTCAGGTAGGCTTTCAGAAGTCTTCTCCAAGTGGGACGGTCTTGGGCAGTTCTCTGCCAGGTGTTACCAGCGATCTTCTTGATGTCTTTGTCCCATCTGTCTGGTGGTCTTCCTCTAGGCCTCCGGTGCTCTCTCGGACTCCACTCCAGTACTAGCTTCGTCCATCTGTTGTCTTTTCTTCTTGCAACGTGGCCAGCCCACTGCCATTTCAAGGAACCTACTCTCTCTAAGATGTCATTAACCTTCGTCACAGACCGGATGTCATCTGCCCTTTTCCTGTCCTTTCTTGTATAGCCCAGCATTGATCTATCCATGGCTCTCTGTGCTGTCCTAAGTTTCCCTTTTGTGAATGAGTTCAGTGTCCATGTCTCGCAGCCATACGTCATCACAGGAAGAATTCATTGATCAAATACTGCTTTCTTCAGATTTACTGGCATTTTTGATCTGAATACTTTTGAATTCTTCCCAAATGCTTGACAGCCAAGTTTGGTGCGTCGATAGATTTCTGGCCTTATGCCTCCCTTCATATTTATAATCTGGCCAAGGTAGACATATTCACTGACCTCTTCTAGTAGACTGTCCTTGACTTTCACATATCCAGCTGGGACCCTTTTGTTGGATATTACTTTTGTTTTGGAAAGGTTCATGTTCAAGCCAACCAGCTGACATTCCGATGCAAGATCTGTAACTAAGTTTTTGGAGCTCTGCGAAGTCTTTGGCCAGTAAGGCAATATCATCAGCAAATCTCAAATTGGTAAGCCTTCTTCCATTAATTCTAATTCCCTTACCTTCAGATAGATTAGCAGATCCTAAATTAAGAATTCAGGGAGCCACACAAAATTTCAGTACCACAGAGTCCACTTGCATGGAATCAAAAAACTACAATGAATTCAAAGTGACAGTTGTTCAGAGATTCAAGTGGGAAAATGCTATCAGATTCTGCACAGAGCAACTACATGGACTGTGGATGTGAAGAGATGAATCTATCAAGCAGTTTGCCAACGGAGTTAAAAACATTAACACACAAAACGTACGAGAATGAGACCCACTTTCAGCTGTTTGAAGCCAACGGTTGTAGGCAAGGAAGTAGGTAAAGCAGTCAGACTGGCACAGTGTAAGACCACTTTAGAAGGAGTTGTTGGCTTCACCAAAGCATTATAACGGCCAAATGATATGCAAAAAGAAGAGTGTCACTTATTCAACACAAATGCAGACTATTACAGATATAACAAGCCTGGTCATAAAGGTAAAGACTGTAAGGAGAAACAAATTTGCTACAATAGTGGTATGCTGGGCCACATATCGAGAGATTGCCTCAATAAAAGAAAGGGTGGTGCGAGCAACAGATGACTTGGATCGTTACCGAGTTTGGAGACATATGTACCACCACACCATCCCCCCCCCCCCTGCCCAAGACAGTGATTCCTGTTGGCTCCACCAAAAATCAGATCGACAATGAATTTCTGACGGTGCTGTATATCATGGACGACAGATCAAGCTACTTACTGATACACGAGCACAGGTAATACACTGACAAAAGTACCTACTTACTGATAAAAGAGCACAGATATCACTAATGAATGTGATGTTACATTGACAAAAGGGATAAGTTAAGACCACCACCACTAAAGGTGCGTGGGTCAAGATGTGTAACAATGGAAAGATTGATATAAAATTATATTTAGGCCAAGAAAAATACACAGCAAGAATGCAAGTAGTTTCAAACAATGAAACTTGTTAAGCTGGTGTACTTGGATTTGATTTCTTGTCCGCAAACAGGGCAGAAATATTTGTCGCAAACAAAAGGAGCAGATTAGGTTGAAGAAATTATGATGTAAGAAATCATTCTTCACATGGTACTAAAAGGAGCAGCAACACTGACATCATGGGCTCTATCAACCTGACTGACGCATCAGTTCAATCCCTCCGAGTCAATGTAGAAATTAATCAGCCTCAGCAAACTCCTCAGGGAGCAG
Organism: Schistocerca nitens; assembly: GCF_023898315.1. NCBI lineage: Eukaryota > Metazoa > Arthropoda > Insecta > Orthoptera > Acrididae > Schistocerca > Schistocerca nitens. Next base: position 170,814,916 of record NC_064619.1, read on the forward strand.
GAAAAACAATCTATGTTGAAGTCAAGTCACCCTGATGCAATGACGGCACTCTGTTATCGACCAAACAGTTGGATAAATGTGAGTTACTGGATAAAATGCATTGTTATGATTTCAGAAGTGTAGGCATGGCTACAATGGCGGGACAGAAAGTAGCTAGAGTCCCAATAACAATAACTAACATGAGCCACAAAAACATTATATTGCTATGAGGAGTGAAAGTTGCTGAAATGCTGAGCATAAATAAAAGTGATTACAAATGTCGCAGTTATAAAGCCACACTTTTGGAGTAGTACTGAAAAGTTGCACAACAGGAGTCAAAATTAATAATGAACCAAAGAATAAGATTTGGCAGAAGATAGAACATTTAACAGTTCAAGAGCGGAAGGTTTTAGCACTTGTTTTATTGGAGTATGCAGATGTTTTCTGAGAACTTTCAGATTTACCTGTTACTCATCTGGATCAGCATCATATACATATTAGAAATGCAGCACCAACCACTCAGAAACCTTACAGAATACCATTCAGTCAAAAAGAGCTGGTAGAATAAATAGTTAAAGAACAACTGGAAGGCGGAATTATAGAACCAAGACATCCTGCAGATCTGCTATGGTGTTCACTGTCATCACTGTTAAAAAGAAATCTGTTTACGGAGAACCACAGATCCATTTTTGGATGGACTACAAAGCTCTGAATGCAGTAACCACACTAGACATTTAGCCCTTACCAAACCTGGTAGAAACTCTGAATTCTTTGGGAAGGCATCAAATTTTTCTGGTTTTTGATCTAACAAGTGGATATCATCAGCTGACAGTGCATCCAAAGGAAAGATCGAGCAAAAACTTCATTTGTTACAACAACAAGAGTGAATAAATACTTGCTATGGCATTTGGACTTTGCAATGTGCCAGCCACCTTTCAGCATCTAATGTATTCAGTTTTACGAGGACTCACACTAACACAAGCTCTTGTATACCTTGATGGCGTAATAATTTTCGGTAGAAACATAAAACAGCATACTGAGTGATTTCAAGTCATTTTTGAGTGTATAAGAAATTCAAATCTGCCTTTGTCAAAAGATAAATGTCACTTTGCACAAAGTCAAGTGAACTATCTTAGATATGTTAACCAGCGGAGGCATCCGTCATGATCCAAAATAAATTGAAGCTGTCAAGAACTTCCCCAAGAGACAGAATTTAAAGGAATTACAATCGTTCTTGGGATTAGCAAATTTCTGTAGGCATCTCATAGCCAGTTCTGCAAATATAGCATGTCCAATGACATGGCTACTTAAGACAGGAACTACATTCAATTGGTCAACAGAACGCACAAAGGCAATGGACGAACTTCAAACAGCCCTAACCAAAGCTCCACTGTTACTCGATCCTGGTTTCAGCAAGCCCTTCATTCTTTCAATAGATGCTTCAAATTTTGCTCTTGGTGCTATTTTGTATTAAAAAAATTGATGGCCATGAACGCTCAATATAATTTGCTTCCAGACAGTTTAACAAAGCAGAATGTAGTTATACTACAACAGAAAAGGAGCTTTGTGTTTTGGTTTTTGGTATAATACGTAACAGATGTTATTTGACAGGAAGAGAAATCACAGTGATTACAGACAATGCCGCACTTAAATTGCTATTGAGCTTAAAGGAACTAAGTTCCAGACTAACAAGGTGTGCTTTGAGACTGAGTGAGTTTCAGTTTAAAGTTATTCATTGACCTGGCAAACTACACATACATGCTGACATGATGAGACAAAATGTACGTGTTTGTGTTAAGAGTAAGTCATGAAGAAAAGTTAAAAGCAGCTCAAGAGGAAGATCAAAAATGCAAAATCTGGAAAAAGATCAACGTTTTGTCAAAATAGATGGATTGCTGTACAAAGTCGCTTGTAAAGGAAACTATTCCGGAGAGCTTAGAGGGCAAATCATGACGAAACTGTTATCTGGATATAGTATGGCAAAAAAGCAACAAACATCAAAATGGCTGAGGTATACTGGCAGCCAAGTTGTAAAGCAGATGTTTTTGAGTTTGTTTCACTATGTGATTATTGTAACAAATGGAACAATTTGGGGAAAACTAAGGCAGCATTACTAGAACTGCCAGAGACTAGTGAACCGTTCGAAAGAGTAGGATCTGATATCGTCGGACCTTTGCCTAAGACCAAAGATGGAAATAAATACCATACTATTGACCATATTAGATCATTTCTCCAGATATCTTCTCACAATACCAATAGTTGATCGGAGTGCCAAGACCATAGCTAAAGTTCTTTGTAAAAGAGTTGATTCTCAAGTTTATATCACCATTATAAGCATAATCAGTGATTAAGAATCAAATTTAACAAGTGAACTACTTAAACAGACTTGTAAGCTAATGCAAATAACACAACTAAGAATTACACACCCTGAATGAAATGGCTGCACTGAGCGAGTTCACAGAACTACATAAGCAGCAAGCATGCGTATACACATTCAGAGTACCATGTAGAAGGACTGGTGGCACACGTAAACACATTCAGAGCACACAGGGACAGGTACAAAGGCACGCGCGTTAACATGTCCAGAGCAGTTAAAGAAGAGTCAGGTCAAAAAGTTTAAGAAGTTTTGAAAGGGCGGTATCAGATCTTAGAGGTGTTGTCACCAGTTACTCTTAATCTCCAACTCGCTTTCCACTTGATTGCCTTCATATCAATCATGCAAAACCATTTCTGAGTGACTTTCTATAGCATCGTGAGATGACGACGAGGATCAGCTGAGGGGCTGACCAACTGTTCTTAAATCCAGGAAATGAGCAGCACAGGGCTGCAGTCCAGGCCGAAGCATCGTGATACACCCAGCAACCCAATCCCAGACGCCCCTACAATCTTCATAGAGGTATGCAGTGTGAGTGAGTGCAAAGCATGTGTTTCTCAGACACGTGCATATGTAACTGTATTGTGCAAATATAGACTGCAACTATTACATAAAGTGAGCAAGTGTAACATTTTATTCCACAGGTTACTGCAAGAGATGCATTTGTATTATATTCATTGTTTAACTTTATAATGTTTAGAACAGATTAACCATGTTTACTGTAATTCGAATTTTTGCTATGTCAATGTGTTCCTTTAATACTACAGTAACAGTGCCACAGACAGCAGATGTCTTGTTTGAACTACAACTGGACATGGTAGTTTCAACGGATAATCTAAGCTCGTATTTAAATAAAACCCGAGAGAGATTCAACAACAATTCAGTTCTTTTAAGAAGCAAATTGATTTAATTCATTCAGTCAAGAATAATGTCACAGCTTTGGAAATGGAATGTCTTGGTATAACAACTGGATTACCGCCAAAATGCAGGTGGAGGCCACATTTGCTACTTATAAAAAAGAGATTAACTGTTTCTTAAACCTTCTGCCAAACAACACTTTGATTAGGTGCAAACATGCCTGGTTTCATTTTTGAATAAGTGTCCTTTGTACTGTGTTTGGTAATTTAACCAGCCGAGATATAATGGACGTTAGAGACAAAATTTTTGCCCTTGAGCAACAGTCTAGTATGAATTCAATTAACCTATCTAGTGAAATAATTGTATTAATAAATACACAAAAAACCATTACTAATCACACAGTTTTATTGAACAAATTGTAAAGCAATTTATTATACATTTCAACATAATTTGTGGTGAGATGAATGCAACCATCCACGAGTTGTTTGAAGGATTAAATCCTGCAAGTACTCACTTAATCTGAACACTGCTTTTGAGAATTACTGACAATCTATCAAATGCTAGAAATGATGCTCTTAATTTAAGAACAGCTCTAGAAACTAGTTAAAATGCTTCCTCAAGTAGTGCACTATTGGATCCAGACCAATCCGTACAGATTGCATAAACTTTATACTTACCCTGTCATGTGGCAACAAGCAGGCCTTCATGTTATGAATCAGCTAGAAAATGATTTACTGATCAGCAAGGATCAAAGATTTCTCTCTTAATGAGTGCGGTCTGTATACATGGAAACCTAGTCATAAGTTAATTTGCCCAGAATCAGCAGTATTTTTAGATAGTAGAGTGCACAGCTGTGAGAAAGAATTGTTTATGAATAATTCTCGGAGAGATGATTGTCCTAGGAATTTAATGTACCTGTATCATCCATTTCTTAAACAATTTTCTGAAGGTATAATTTACTCTTTTAATTCGACTCTCAATTCACATTTAGATGTACAACTTCTGGCACTCCGGACCAACCTTTTACACTCAAATTAAATGGTAATGGATTGATTTTAAATGCCAATCAAAGTGTTTTATCATGTGATCTGTTTGATATGCCCTCTGTATTGTCAACTACTTTTCATGCAGCTGGAAAGCTTCCATTAATGACAATGTTACCAGTTTACTATGAAAAATCGTACATACCATTCTCTGTCAAATTTTCCCAAGGATAATGATTTAATTATAGATATCCAAGAAAATGTAATGATTACTAACAATGAGCTAAATTATTTCATTTGAACAGAAAACAAGATTAAGTCTTTTGAATCTCTAAGTAATGTTAACCCATACTTAACTATCAGTATTTAGGGCCACTTTACCCGGTTGGATAACAGGAGTAGGATAGGGACACACAAGTCACCAAAGTGGTGTCCACAACTTCCACCAGGCCACTGAGCCACACAAAATTATCATTATACAGAAGGCAACAGTAGGTAGAGGGTGAGGTTCTGTAGACCAATTTAAAACAACAACCGAAACAAAGACTGAAAGGGTACTGAGCCATCTGATCACAGATGCAACCACATTTAGGATCTTTCAACAACTAATATATTTCTTACTTTGTTGAAATTGTAACTACAAAACATTTAATCACATTCAGACAATTTTATAAAAATTTTGACCTATGTGATCTTTTTCATATGGTTTACATATTATTTCAATTTTGTGAAATTTCTGACATCCTCAGATTTGTCAAATGTCTTCATGTTTTTAGTGACTTCACATCACTCAGATAACATTCCCAATACAGACATCAAGAATGACTCTTTGGTGCACAAGGCTATTAACACAGCTATGACTGAAAGCCTTTTAGCAGCATTTTCTAATTGTTCAATCAATCTGTCACATAAAACTTTATTGCCTACAAACTTTTTTTCCCTATCACATAAATCTTTTTTAAAAAAAGCCATGGCATTAAAATGACTTTAAAGACCAAAACTGAAAAATAGTAACCAGGACCGACAAATCTGAAAAATATGGACTTTTACCGATTTTACTGACCATTTTTCATCCCTGGAAATGCTGTTTCAGTGGCAGAGACAATAAGAGATTGGCATGTCCATGTGCACCTCTCCTGTAACATGTGTAAATAGTGCAATAAGAACACATGCCTTTAATATTTACAAAGAATAGTTCTTCACCTGCATATTTCACTGCAGACACTAAATGTGTTTGCAAATGTCAATAATCACATGTTACACCTAGCATGCTTCCACCAGAACACCACATAACATATTCTGATTTCTTGCAGTAGAAAATCCTGTTCATAGTTTGGTGGTATCACTCCAAGCCACACACGAGACATGAGCATTTGCATCTTTAATATGGCCTAATATGTGGTACATAGGTAGCTGAAGTAGGTTGGGGCAGGCAAGTTTACATAGCTCAAGCACAACATGGAAACTGTTTTTTGACTTTCTCAATGGTCAATAGTCTTGTGTACGAGTAAGGTTGGGCTGCTTCATTTTTTAAGGGTGGATATTTTGCTGCATTTGCAGTTCAACCTGAAATCAGAGACAACACCACTATCTGTATGTTGCCACAAGGTACTTCTCAATTGGATTAACTCTGACACACAGCTCTTTGCTCATGGGATAAATACTATAGCAACAACCAATCAGAGAATGAGTTTGGTCATGAATTCTTTTTCTTTTTTTTTAAGTGTTGTCACAATTATCTTCAGTATCTTGCCATCATCACTTGAGTCTGTAATGTAACTGTGATGCGTTTTCACTGTGTACTTTATTTCTACATCTACATCTACACCTACTTTCACAGTCTGCACGCCACCATAAGGTGCATAGCGGAGAGTATCTTGTACTACTGCTAGTCAGTAATTGTCTGTTTCCCTCACAATGGAGTGATTTCTCTTATTATGTCTTTGCAATTGTTAAGTGAGATGTACATCAGTGGCAGTAGAATCGTTCTGCAGTTAGTAGCAAACACTGGTTCTTTAAACTTTCTCGAGAATTATTTACAAAAAGAGCAATTTCTTCCCTCCATTTAAGTTCATAAAGTATTTCTGTAACACTTATTTATCAATCAAATCTACCGGTAATAAAACTAGCAGCACACTCCGAATTCTTCGATATTTACCTTTAATACAACCTTCTGAGGATCCCAAAGACTCAAAGCAATACCAAGGATGGGTCGCCTTGGAAGTGTTGTGTATGCAGTCTCCTTTACAGATGACTAACACTTCCCTAAAATTCTCCCATTAAACCTAACACGACACTCACCTTCTCTACAACTGTCCTAACTTGCTCATTCCACTTCACGTCGCTTTGTAACATTATGCTCAGACACTTAATCGATGTGACTGTGTTAAGCAGCACACCACTAATACTGTATTTAAATATTACAGGATATGTTTACTACTGATCTGCATTAAACTACATTTTTACACATTTAGAGCAAGCTTTCCTGTTGACTTTTTGTCTTTGCAATGTATATTGGAGAGGGGAAACGGAGGGAGAGAGAGAGAGTGGATAAAATTCTACTAATGAAGTAGTCGATCCAAATCTCTGGTATACTTTATGACATGAATTTACAACAGCATAACGTAATACGAAAGCTCACATAAAAGTACTCCTTTTATTCAGTACGGTTGTAACTAAATAGAAGCATTTTCTTTCAGTTATTGTTGTGTGCAATATGTACGTATAAGACATTACTTATTTTGGAACATAGGAAGTACTTACAACGGGAGGGTGCAGAATGGATCTCACCGATTTGACTCAAAGTGTGTGAGTGGAAGGAGGTAGGTGATCCTTCCAAGTACCTACAATACCTCGCCTGAGTAGAATAGTTATTTATATATATATTTTAAAAAATCAATTTATATGTGTTAAATTAATCTATTCAGTTTTGTTTCAATTACTTTAATTTAATTAATACATTTAAACAGGAATTGTTTCAAACGACTATTTTGATGCTTTGTGTTTTCAACAAATATATAGTTATGGCATATATAGTTATAGTCTTGTGACGTGTCTGTGGTGATCTTCCATTAAAAATTATTATTATTATTATTATTGGAAAATGAAAATGTACCATGAATTTTCTACCATTGAAGTGAATGGAGAACACATCAAAACTGCAACTTTTCTTAATGAAGATAAAAAAAAGAAAGGCGTCATGAATTTTCATGTCATTGCTAACTATCTTCATAAATAAAAATGTAAATGTTTGTTTGTTAAAAATCATCTATCTCAAAAGCGTCTTCACCGACTGCTTTGAAATATTGACATGACCTTGCACTCATACAGGGTTATTTTTAAATACCTACTGCAACACCATAAAGTGCATAAATATATATAATATATAAAGAGCTATGTTGTTACCAAAAACCTCAAATCTTGAAACTGAAAGTTCTTTCCAGTTCCTTTTAAATTCTGACACAAAATTGCATTCAAATATGTGTGTATATAAAAAGTCATGCATATTTGAATGCAACATTCTGTCAAATTTCAAAGGCATCATTGAAGAACTTTCAGAGATTTAAGATTTTAAACAAATGATCATTTACATTTTTATTTATATAAAGGTAAATGTTTGTTCATTCAAAATCTTACATCTATGGAAGTTCTTCACCAACTGCTTCAAAATTTTGACACAATGTTGCATTCTAATAAGCACATGTTTTTATATACCCGTTTCTTAATATACGTAACATATAAATAAATATGGGGCAATGTACAGTTACAGTTACAGTTACACACACACACACACACACAGGGGAGGGAGGGAGGGGGAGGGGGAGGGGTGGGGAGGGGGGAGGGGGGAGAGGGAGGAGAGAGAGAGAGAGAGAGAGAGAGAGAGAGAGAGAGAGAGAGAGAAGGCCCAAGGCCAAGGAAAAGGGCAAGATGGAATGGACAAAATGGTGGAACTAGAAATAACAAAATTGTATTCATCAACTCGAAACATGGGAAAGGTGTCTGGATGCATGAGGATGTTATGAACAAATGATGAGGACAATATTACAACAATGGACAATGACAGTTGCATTCTCATATTTGTCAGGCAAATTACACTTTATTACTAGTGACATCGGGGTAATATATTTCAAATGTAAATATTCAATAAGGCACTGAAAAATCACCAAATTCATCAGCAAAAATAATGTAGCATGTTTTGAAGAAACATAGGAAGCAGCAAATAGATTATATAATTAACACTGACTAGACTGGAAGCCAGTATGATATGAATAAACAAACATATAACAAGACACTGGATTACAATGGTGCAGAGACTGTTTTGGTGAGAAACCACCCTGTCTTGCACAGTGCAGTACAGTTTAGCCACTTCAGGGAAACTGCTACCCCTTGTATTCTAGAGCCTGCCAGTATGTTCAGTCAAGTTGCTGCTACCATCAAGAAATTAGAAGAAGAACATGAGAATGTTGTCGTTACTTGCTCCAAGTCAGGGAAACAACGAAAGAGCTTTATGTAAAATTCTTGGAAACAACACTAAAACCATAAATTGCTAACAACAAATTCCTTCTATTGGTGGATTCATAGGGTGGCCAAGATGATTTGTCATTGTATGATAAGACATTCACCAATGAAGATGGCAAAGCAACATGTAATATTACGATCATTCCACCCACATGTACTCTTCTTGGTCAATGCTTTGGTGTATATTTCCACTGCCAAGCCAAAAATCTAATTAAAAAACTGTAAAGTGCTCCTGCATTGCTGCTACAACAACAACAACAACAACTATTGTCAAGAGAAGATTACATTACAATACATTCAATTGCACTGCATCAAACCAGTGCTCCTACTTTCACCCTAGTGATTTTATATGCTTGGTATGCATAAAAATTGATACGGCAGGCCTGTAAAACCGTGGCTCACAAGACACACCCTCTGTTGAGCACTCCCTCTTCATCTCTAGTCACATGGCATATCCACAGCCTTGCTGCAGCCTATGGTTTGCTTGTTTAACTGCAATTGAGTGGGACAGCTTCTCTTGAACTGTTTCCTCAATGTATAGGCTTTTGCACCTTCACTGGCTTTCCAACTTCGAAGAGGCATAACTGTTTTGCTAGTCCTCTTGGACTTGGTGTTTTGTTCAGATTTTTTCTCCTTATTATTGTGCTATTGGTCAGATTGTCATTACTGTGATTATTATTCTAGTTTTCATTTTGGTTGGTGCTATCGTTATTTTTCTAGAACGATTCTTAAGAATGTCGGGGGACAAAAAAAGAATACTGAAAACAGTGTTTTCAATGAGTGGGAGATTAAGTACATTTTTGTACACAATTTTGATGGAAGACCCCAATGTCTGACACATAAAAAATGCTTAAAATAAAGCAAAGGTAGTAATGTGGATCAAACTTTTACTCCATGTGCATCGCACGGGTGTCACTTCTATGACGAACAATGTGCTTTAGCAGATAAGTTGGAAAAAAAAGAAAGAAGTAGTACAAGGGGTGCCTGAATCACCACGTACTATACACAAGTTTAACTGTGTCATATGTGGTATGCTTAAAATTAGAAAAAGCACAGAAATGCTTCAGTGATGGCGTACTAGTGAAAGAATGTCCAACAGAAATGGCCAAAGTATTTGGTTGTGACAATGGCACTGAACATTTAAAAAAAAGATACTTTGTCATGTAGCACTGCCATAAGCCGAAATCTCCATAGGGGATATAGCATAAAAAGGAAACTAAACAATTTATTGCATTTTTTATTAATGATCAAATGTCATTTCCCTAGTTGCTGCAAACTGAAACAGAAATACAAGAAAGTACATTTTTTCAAGGTTTAAATCCAATACTGATGAAGTCTGTGATCAGTTTCATAGTTGTGTTAAAGATTGTAAGTCTCTAGAACCAGATACCACTTTCTTTAATAAACTACTGAATGTCTGTCTCGGCAGTGTTGAAACTGATCTTCAAGGAGAAGTGTTCAGTTTACAAAATGATCCATTCATGCTATCAAAAACAGAAAGAGATGCTGCAATTTTTGAATTAATGCCACAAGATCACTAACCAAAACCTGCAAACTTAGCCATTAAAATAAAGCCTTTTTTCGATTCAGCATACATTTGTGAATACATTTTCTTCAATGAAGTACATTGAATCTGCTCTGTGTTATGCAGTGACCACTGATTTGGTGGAACATAATCTTCGTTCCACTGCAATCCACAATGAAACTGACATTGCAGAGCTCAAGCCTAAGTTCAAGAAAACTGACCTAAATATTAAAATATCTCATTAATAGAAGTACAAGTGTTTGAGATAAATAACCAAGAAAAATGAAAGTTTTAGTAGTTTATGTCTTATGAAGTTTATGTTTAGGGAGTAGGTAGAGTTCACGATCCACGATGAGTGATACTGCAATTGGACAATTGGTCAGTGTGGTTGTGTCAGGCCATGATGGCACTGTTCAAGTAGAGCTGGAGGATGAAGTACTTGCTGAAGGCGAAGGTCTTGTGAGCCATGTCTTGACAGGTCTATTCTAGGAACTTTAAATGGTCCTCTACCTGCTCCTACTTACATAGTTTGAGCCAAATTGGTAAGACCCATCTTCCTGCACCCACTACTTGTTAGAAATAAAAAAGGAAAAATCTATCTGTTTCAAACTGTTTATTGTCTTCTATTAGGCAATGTATTGAATATAAACATTTCCAAAAAGTAAAAATTATATTTAAAATGTTTTGGATTAAAATTTATTATTCATGATTCAGATATCTGCTACTTGTTTGAAACAATATGACTAGTACATCGGCCCAGAACATAACTGCAGAGAAGGCTACAAGATGACATCAGCCACCAGAACACTGACTAGGACTGCACCATGACAGGAGTGGCACCTATAGGAAGAGAATATAAGTCTCGCTCCAGCTAGCCTCGACCCCACTACAAGAGTCACACTAGAAGACACACACTAGGAGAGCCGCACTTGAAGACAAATCGTCATCCTAACTCTTCAGTAGTGACTTATGTTTTGCTTGCATGGAAATTGTATGTATCAAAGGACATTGATTATTTGCATGTCACCATTTGCTTGCGACTCATCACTGTAAGAAGGCAAAAATAAGTACTGCCAATTCAATTTATTGTAATAAACTCCATTAATTACATTTGCTTGAATATTGTCTAGATATCCGAGAAAACAGCTTCCTAGGCACCCTATATTAGAGGAGTGTGCAGGATCCTACAGAAAACATGTTACTTGAACAAAAAAAAAAAAAAAAAAAAAAAATCACAAAATTACAACTTGCATAGCATGTTTCCTTTACAGAACAGAATGTTTAAAGCCAGAATAAATGGTGGCCTTAATAGTGGTAAGGCTATTACAATACTGCAATGCAAAATGAATGCTGAATGTTAACAGGGCACGATGATTCTAATCAGTATAGAAATGCACAACTGTTGGAGCCAAAGCTAAGCAGCAAAACAAGTTAAAAGTGAACTGACAACATTACCCATTTCCATGCTCAACTGACTGTCATAAATTATGTTGTTATAATCCACATATACTGATAAGTGGTGCCACTGACAGCAATACGCATGGTGAAGTTAGTGCAGTTTTGGTCACATAGTCTACAGCCAGGAGCTGACAGGTATGAGGATTACCATACCATTAATTCAACAAGTCATGCTTGCAAAAATAGTAACACGATTTTTTTTATTGAAGAATGAAACAATTGGTAGAAGCCAACCAAAGTGACATTCAGTTTGGATTCTGGGGAAAAATAGGAACACGTGAAGCAGTACTTCAAATTATGAGGTTATCAAAGATGTAATACAATGAGTGGAAGGTTACCTATAACTTGGGCAGAAGTTGCACATGTATAGAAGACTCAAAGAACATGAGAGGGAGGCAGTAATTGAAAAGAGAGTGGGACAGGATTGCTACCTATACCCCTTGTTATTCAATCTGTACATAGAGGGCACAGTGAAGGACAATGAGATTAAATTAGAAATGGAATTATAGTTTAGGGAGGGAAAAAAAAGAAAAAGAAAAAAAGAAAAAAAAATACATTACGGAAAGTCACTGACATTGTAATCCTGCGAGACAGCAGGTGGCTTGAAAAATCAGCACACCAGAGTGGATAGTATCCTCAAAAGTAGTTACAAAATGAATACCAACCAAAGTAAAACAAGTGTAATGGAGTGAGGTCAAAGTAAATGCTGAGGGGTTCAAGTTATGAAAGTAGACAGAAAAAGTAGGGACAAGTTTTATCATTTTGGCAGTAAAATAACTGATAATGCCAGAAGTAAACAGAACTTGCAACACTGACTGAGTCATTTGCCCTTACCTTTAACAGCTTTGAAGAATTCCTCAGTAACGTCTACCCAGTTGTAGTGAATAAATGGCAAAGGATGGCTAGGAATCTGTTCTGTGCCAACTCCAAAGCTGTAACATAAAATTAAGTAACATAAGATTTAAAAAGATTTGCATATAAGTTGGAGATACATTACTGCAAGTCACCTGGTACTCTGATGCCACAATACTTAGTCTAAGTGTTGGGAATGGTTAAATTAAATTCTACAGGGTCATTTTACTCCATCTGTACTAATTTCCATGAGCCATGTGAGTAAATGTACCTGCTTATGTGCTGCCACTTTGATATAGCTGGTTAAAATTATGGTGGTAAGCAAATTTTCCTTGCCTGTATTTAATTGGCAAGAGGAAGAGAGACTGTGGCTTAATATTCCTAATCAGCAATACCAATGTTTTGCATTTAACTTAAAACCACTCCACAATCTTACGTGGAGTGAGGGCAAGTAAAACTGTTGATGATGTTCCATTCATTAGAAAAGGATGATAAGCTTGGCCAAAGCTGGCTGTTCTAATGCTGTCAGAGGTTGGGATCATTCCACTGGATTCTCTTGCATCATTTGGAAGTTAATATTGATGGAGTCGTGGTGTTATGTATGATGGAGTGCAATTAAATACGAATATTATTCTGTTAGGGGGCAAAATATAAAAACTTGTGTGTTTGGGAGGGACAAATAAGTCAGTGCAATTAAATACGAATATTATTCTGTTAGGGGGCAAAATATAAAAACTTGTGTGTTTGGGAGGGACAAATAAGTCAGATTTCTCCACTACACCTTCATATAACAGTATGTCAGCTGATTTTGCCTAGCAAGGACTTTGTTAACTATGTCGTGTATGTGCACACAGCACTTTCCCCTTACAGTCTCACTCGAGCCTCCGACAGCTGACATCTCATGACGGAATCTAGTGCAATACAGCCTCCTAGCATAAGACATCATTTGAATTCCCACTCATAAAACCAAATTTGAGGACTAGTGCCTCAATGCTAACAGAAACAGCAGATTATCACACCAACACCTGCATATGCAAATGCAATGTAAGGCTGCATCTGTAAAAGTATATTCACAGTTAAATTTACACTGATGCAGACAACAAAACAGATCCATCAATCACTGAACACATACAGTCTTCCCAGTTACAGCTCTAGCATTCCCCCCATCATAACAGAAGGAGGAGGTTCCTTAATGGTAAAAAAAAAAAAAAAAAAAAAAAAAAAACACACACACACACACACACACACACACACACATACACCAGAGTAAAAGCTACATGATTAAGAAACTTCAACAGCCTTTGATATAAATGATGGAGGTATGGAGATAGAGGCACCATGCAACAAAACCATCTCTTTTTCCTAGTTCTGATTGAGCTCTGTCAGAGCTACCTCTTCCACAAAGGGAGAAAGTGATTAAGGAAGACAGCACTTTGTACTTCAGTGGAATATGAATAGTTAGAAGGTTTATATAGAAGAGAGAGAATTCAAGTCCTATGACTCCCTTTTGTTAAGGTATATAAGCTTTATAGGAAGGCTGATTTCAGTAATGAAAGGTCGGAGACTGGAGTTGCTACGTTTGTGAATGACTTTTATGACTTCTCATCTATCATGTTAAATATTTGACAACACGTTATAGCTGTATCGGTTTATGTTCCAGCTGTAACAATAGCTCCTCATGAATACATTAACAGTGTTCTCAAAGAAATTAATGCACACAATGTGCTTTGGGTTTCCTCTAACATCTCCCCCTAGAGCCAAATTTTAGAGCACCAGCTTCTATTCAACTTCTTGTATCTCCTAAATATGGATAATACTGCACAATTCCGGGACAAATTGGGATCCATCTCTGGCACAAACCTTGCAATATGTTCACCTGCCCATGGGAAGTGGTAAGTAATTTTCATTCCAGTGACTACCTCCATATCTCAATCCACTTAGCAGTGAGTGAGTGAGTGACTGGGTTAGTCCCATGTTCTGTGGATCATTTGCACAATTAATCTTAATGATCTGGGATGAGTCATTTTACATTCACATTACACATTAAAATACGTAATTTTCTCTTTTTAGTTAATTCCTACACATTACAAAATTAGAAATTTTTCTACATTATAGAAGGAGTTGTCAGGAGAAACTCTTGTCAGTTTCTTTTCAAATTAAACTTTGGTATCTGTCAGTCATTTTACATCACTGGGTAAGCAATCAACAATTTTGGAATACTTACTTCTTAAAAAAATGTCTACCTGATGATTGTGGGTGAGGACCACATGATATTCTTACAGCATGTTTTCGATCAATGCTCACTTTCCTTCTTAAAGCTGAGTTACACCAGAACATTATTCCATATGACATTATTAAATGAAAATATGTAAATTAAGTCAAGTTACTGATTTGTCTATCCTCAAGATTTGCAATGATTTGAAGTGCAAATGTGGCTGAACCAGGTTGTTTTAGGAGTTTGAAAATGTGTTTTTTCCTGTTCAAATTCTCATCGATGTGAACACCTAAAATTTTTGACACTTCTGCCTTAGCTACTATTTCCTCATCACGTGTTATGCTTATCATTGATGTAGTACCTCTAAATATGCAGAAATGAATAAGTTGTCTTTTTGATACCATCCACAGAAAATGGCTCAATAATACTTTTAAGGGCATTATTAATCATTTCTTGTCTTGCTAGGATTGATAACAATACTAAGGTCATCCACAAAAAGAACAAATTCTGCTTGTATGTTAGATGGAAGATCGTTTACATACAGGGTGATTCACAAAGATATGCAAATATTTTAATATATTATTCTGCAAGTGAAACTAAAGAAAAAAGTTCATATAAACATAGGTCCGCAAATGTTTAGTTACAGCTAATGAAAAATTTTGCCTGAAATTTAGCAACTTTGCTAATGTGAAGCCATCGAGAAACTGTATGAGGTTAAGGGGCTCCGGAAAGGCTCAAAATCATGAAAAGTTCAATTTTTACTTTTTTGCGTTTTCTGAATCTGCAGACTATTACCTTTTAATAGATATATAATTTATTCAATTCCGAAGACTACAACTATTTTTAAATTTTTTTTGAAATATGTTCTACATGGGTGTGACCCACTGTGGCGCTGTTAAACTGCTGTCAAATGGTGTTATTATTAACGTCCGTGTTCATCAGGTACATTTTAGTGATGTGAGATAAAGTATGTGTTGTGGCTAACCTGTGATGGTTCAATATATATCGCTGGTGTGATTGTCGATTGTTTCATGTTTATTTACTCTGTCGTTATCTCGAAAATATTCGTAATTAATTCTGTTTCTTGAGTCTCCGTTTTGTTGAAGTATAATAATGAGTAAAAGTAAAGTTATTAGAAATCCTCTGAAGGCTTTTAAGAAAAGGAGAAATGTTGGAAAGCCAAAGGTATGTGTTATTACTGTAAACAATAAAGACGATGAAAATCCCCAACATAGCTTGTGTCCCAAAGAAGAAGACAGTTGGTGTAAATATAACAAAGGATTGCTAACTGGTGAAGTGTACACTCATAAGCATAGTCTGCCTCATGCAATAATGGAGGTGATAAAACCTATTTTCAGAGACTTAGCAGCACCTGAACTGTTGAAAAAGTGTATTCACGGAAAAACTCAAAACCCCAATGAAAGTGTAAATAGTGTTATATGGTCAAGAATCCCCAAGACTGTATTTGTTGGAATAGAAACACTTCACTTTGGTGTGTATGATGCTGTTGCGACTTTCAATGATGGCAACATTGTAAGGTGCAAGGTATTTAGAAATATGGGAATGAAGATAGGTTCTAACATGGTACGAGCGATGCTTGCTTTAGACAAGGAACACCTTCGGGCAGCAGACAGGGCTGTAAAGAGTCTAGAAATACAAGCAAGAGTAAACAGGAGGAGGAACAAGAGGAAGCTGGAGGAGGAGTTTGCAGAGGATGAAGATAATCCATCCTATGCACCTGGAATGCATTAAAAAGTTAATCCAATCGTTGTCGCTCGATTCCCAAAACTTTAATTTTCTCATACTAATTACATGTTTTCTAAGGATCTTTCAAACATATTTGTTTCAAACTTTCAGTAAATGTTACACAGTACCTTCTTCATAATTTAACACAACCTTTTTCCAAAAAACTGTATATTTTTGAATATATAAATAAAAAATTGCAAAAAAATGTTGTGAATTTTCATTACAATTGAAAAAAAAATCATCTTTAATAACTGAACTAAAATTTTGTAAAATCCCTGTGTTAAGTTGTAGCCCATATTCCAATAAATAACCCGTAAAAAGTTCAACTTCCTACCTCAAATACTTTGTGAGGAAAGATGTAATTTATAAGTGTTATTTTAACATTGCAAGTATAGGGCGTTCCGGAGCCCCTTAAAGTAAATAATAATTTCTATTTATTTTGTTGTTATTGATCTGGCGAATCTAACAAAAGATGTCCCAGACGTGCATCTGCAGTAGTTTTCCAGAACATCCAGAGAAGCAAAGAAGTAATTTCATAAAATTTTTAATTTATTAACTACTTGACCCAATTTGTTTTTTAAAGTCCAGACAATTGCACGATGTTTTCAACGGAAGTTGTAGAGATTTTAATTTTGGAAAAATGATGGTAATAACATCAACTGAAACTGTATGAATGTATCAGATAATCTGCTTTTATTAATACCATAGTACATGTGAATTCACGTTAAATCAGAAAAAACAAAGCTCTGTGTTAAGGAAGTTGTACAGTGTACATACAATTTTACAATACAATCACAATAAATGTTCAAAAATGTCCGCACCAAGTTCAATGCATTTAGCTGCACGTCTATGAACATATTTTGTTGCACATTTCAGTTTCACAGAGTTGTTCTTAATTTTGTCTTTGCTTCTCTGGATGTTCTAGAAAACTACTGCAGATACACATCTGGGACATGTTTTATTAGATTCACCAGATCACCAACAACAAAATAAATGGAAATCGTGTTTTCCTTTAACCCCGTACAGTTTACCGATGGCTTCATATTAGCGAAGTTGCTACAAATCCAGGCAAAATCTTTTACTAGCCATAATTAAACAATCGCAGACCTACATTTATATGAACTTTTTTCTTTAGTTTTACTTGTAGAATAACATTTTAAAATATTTGCATATCTTCGTGAATCACTCTGTATATGAGAAACATAGTGGACCTAAGACAGGGCCTTGTGGAACCCCTTAAGTGATTTCTCCCCAGGTGAAAAATCTCCCCTGCTTAAATGACTGAATTATTAGGTATAACTTTTTCCATTCTTTTAGTCAGGTATTACACTATCCTTTGCTTTGTTACAATATCAATTCCATACATTCTCAGTTTATCCAGGAGAATATTGTGATTCACATAGTCAAACGAGTTATATACACTATGTTATTAAAAGTATCCGGACACCTGGCTGAAAATGACTTACAGGTTCGTGGCACCCCTCCATCGGTAATGCTGAAATTCAATATGGCGCTGGCCCACCCTTAGCCTTGATGACAGCTTCCACTCTCAGAGGCACACTTTCAATCAAGTGCTGGAAGGTTTATTGCGGAATGGCAGCCCATTCGCCATGGAGTGCTGCACTGGGGAGAGGTATCGATGTCAGTTGATGAGGCTTGGCACGAAGTTGGCATTCCAAAACATCCCAAAGGTGTTCTATAGGATTTAGGTCAGGACTCTGTGCAGGCCAGTCCATTACAGGGATGTTATTGTCGTGTAGCCACTCCATCACAGGCCGTGCATTATGAACAGGTGCTCGATCATGTTGAAAGATGCAATCACCATCCCCGAATTGCTCTTCAACAATGGGAAGCAAGAAGGTGCTTTAACATCAATGCAGGCTTGTGCTGTGATAGTGCCACGCAAAACAACGAGGGGTGAAAGCCCCATCCATGAAACACGTGACCACACCACAACACCACATCCTCCAAATGTTACTGTTGACACTACAAATGCTGGCACATGATGTTCACCAGGCATTCGCCATACCCACACCCTATCATCAGCTCATCACATTGTGTACCATGATTTGTCAATCCTCACAATGTTTTTCCACTGTTCAATCATCGAATGGTTATGCTTCTTACACCAAACGAGGCCTCGTTTGGCATTTACCGGCATGATGTGTGGCTTATGAGCAGCCGCTTGACCATGAAATCAAAGTTTTCTCACCTCCCGCCTAACTGTCGTAGTAATTGCAGTGCATCCTGATGCAGTTTGGAATTCCTGTGATGGTCTGGATAGATGTCTACCTATTACACATTATGACCCTCTTCAACTGTCGGCAGTCTCTTTCAGTCAACATACAAGGTCGGCCTGTACACTTTTGCGCTTTACGTGTCCCTTCACATTTCCGCTTCACTATTACATCGGAACTGTGGACCTAGGGATGTTTAGGAGTGTGGAAATCCCACATACAGATGTATGACACAAGTGACACCCAATTGCCTGATCACGTTCGAAGTCTGTGAGTTCCCGGACTGCCCCATTCTGCTCTCTCGTGATGTCTAATGACTACTGATGTTGCCAATATGGAGTACCTGGCAGTAGGTGGCAGCACAATGCACCTAATATGAAAAACGCACGTTTTTGGGGTGTCCAGATACTTTTGATTACATAGTGTAGGTACAAAAAATACCAATGGGTGCTATTTTATTATTCAGTGCTTGCAAAATTTGGTGAGAGAATGTATAAATGGCATTCTCAGTCGAACAACTCTTCTGAAATCCAAACTATGATTTACTGAGAATATAAATGTTGCTTAGGTGGGATGTTGTTTTGGAATAGATGACGAACCCAGAAATTTTGGAAAATAGTGCCAGTAGTCAAACAGACCAGTAGTTTTAAAACCTCTCCTTTCACCTTTCTTACAGCAAGTTTTGACACTGGCATATTTCAATCTCTCTGGAAAAATACCTGTAGTAAAGCTGTGAGGATGGGTAGCTCAGATGGTAGAGCACTTGCCCACGAAAGTCAAAGGTTGCGAGTTCGAGTCTCAGTCCAACACACAGTTTTAATCTGCCAGAAAGTTTCAGACTTCAGTATTAAGCTTGTTGTCGGAGTATTGATTTCTCACACAATGTGTATGTTCCTTGATTTTTTAATAACTTTTCTCAGCAACTTGGAGAAGTTTCCATAGTGTGCAACTAGGGCAGGATCTAAGAAAGAGAAAGAGACTGATACAGAGTTAGAGAGAGAGAGAGAGAGAGAGAGAGAGAGAGAGAGAGAGAGAGAGACATGGAACAGTAACTGGCATGTGTGTGGAGGAACAGGAAGGCAGCACTGCAAAGATTCAATAGTAGTTCATCTGTAAGGGATATAACAGCACTTCAGATAGCTGGAGATAAATCCAAGCAGATGTTCAAAGGAGCAAAAGCATGTCATGTAATAAATTCCTGTACCTATAAACCATTCCACTTCCTCAGACAAAGTACTGATATCAATAGACAATTTCTGGGAGAGGATGAATACATCAGCTCACTGTGTTATGAAGCTGCGAGAAGGAAGACACCAAATTTAATAGTAAACAAAACAGGTGCGAACAAAACAGATGTGGCAATTGGAATCAGCTCTTTCATTGGCTTATGATACCTCGCCTGGGACAACTAAGATTTGGATTGTTGTGTGTGTGTGTGTGTGTGTGTGTGTGTGTGTGTGTGCGTGTTTTAAATCAATATTTTGACCAGTTTGATGTAGCTTATCACAATTTCATCTTCTGGGGCAAAATCTTCATCTCGGAGTAGCATGCGAAACACCTCAGTTTGCTAACAAAAAGAAATCTTACTCTTTTTTTAAAGGCACAGAGGGACAAAATAAACTGAGTATAATTACTTTTTATGTTATTAAGTTAACCAGTTCCAAGTCTATAAAATACAGAATGGTGAATTAGGTGTACTTCAATGAGTTAGTATGTTTGTTAGTACCTGACTTGTCCTGTCTTCATTAAATGTGTGTACCATCATATGTCTGCGTATCTGATGCTTTCCTAACCTTAATCTGACAAATCTTATACCACTGCAAAATGGTCCTTGGGTGAAGAAATTACTAATACTGACTGCTATAATTCCAACACTCCACAGGAAACCATCTTAATATTCTTCCTGCAACCAAAAGAATATAGTACATTCCCTAGAAGCATGGCTTCAAATGAATCATTAACTATCATACTGTATGGATTCTGTAGTTTATTAAGGTAGTTAGCTTCCTTTACAAAAAAGCCACCTTGTGGGAGACTTATCTGATATAAAAAACACGTATGATAGTACTTTGGAGGCATAATATTATTTAAGATGGTGAGTTGCAGATAGGCACAATAAAAAGACTCACAAAATAAGGTTTTGGCCAACAAGGCCTTTGTCAAGTACACACACACACACACACGTTCGTGCCTGCGCAAATGCAACTCACCCACCCATGACCACAGTCTCTGGCAGCTGAACCCACAATACGAGCAGCAGCAGCAGCAGCAGTGGCAAATTGATGGAAGAGGCAACAGGGTGGTGGTAAGGAGAAGGCTGGGGCAGGGAGAGGGAGGGGAAGCTGCATAGGGGTACAGGACAGTAAAGTGCTGCTGGGGAGCTTGCACGGACAAGGTGGAGGGAGGGTAGGGCAGCTAGATGCAGTCATGAGATCAGACAGAGGCCTTCGTCATCACCCAGCCTAACCGAGGCATCGGGCTATGCTTCTACACACTCTGTTACAACCATCTAATTCGAGAAATTAATATGAATCAGTGCTCTGATTTCTTTCTATGTGCACACGTAAATCATTAAGTTATGGGATGATGCTGACATTCGATATTGGAATATTAATTTGATTTGCTCTCTTCTTTTAGAGCCACAGTTTCTTTTTCCAGAGATCTACAGTACTTACATAGCCTGTGAACTGACTGATTCATGTAGCAGAAAATGTGCAAATTGTCTATGAAACATAGTTAATCATAACATACTCTTAGTGTCATTCTCCTCCACCACTAAAATAAATTTCACTCTTTTCCAGTGTAATTTTTAGATGATTGATTGCTTAGGTACATCAAAAACTTCAGTTTGCTTTTTGAGAAAGTATGTACTACAAATGGAATGCATGTGTTGATATGTATTTGTTTTTCACTATAATAATCTCCTGAATGTGGTCAGTAGCTTGTACAGTTTGTACTGAGTTGGTCAATACATTTCTTTCAATCTTATGCTAAACTTTCTCCTACTTCCCTAATACTCATTTTTCTGGAGTTTTCATACCTGAAGTACACATCTTTTTTATGTCAGAATTACTGAAACAATAGTAATGTGGCCTAATCATTGGTATATATGGCGTCTATTTGACTTCCCTTCTGTGCTCACATTCATTTAATATGGAGCAGTAGAGCTGACTCATCATGACCATCATCTTTCCTTGTACTGATCTCAATGCACATCAAAAATTCGTTTCAGCTAATTCATATACATTCATGAGTTAGCTGCCTGAGATGAAACACAAGTGACACCTCCCTCTTGGTGAACATGTTGCCTATGCTTAAAGTATAGAATTAGAACAAACTTTACAGTGGTGGACAAGATGATTTATGGTAGTGGATTCTGTAATCTAGCAGTTGCCAAACATTGAATAGCTTAGACTGTTATTCCGTTTATTCTTGCATTCATTGTCTCACTGAAGAAAGAAAACCATAGCACACAGCCCACCCTAGACACAATGCAAAAACTTTTGACCTAGCTTAACTCTAGTCAATATGACAGCTTCTATTAGTCTTGTACAAGACAAAAAGAAGTCACTTAAATGGACATAGGAAAGCACTGAGGAGGTCCATCCTCCATTTACCTGAATAAGGAGGTATATACACCAGCTTCTCTATATTTATGGAAGGAAAGTCTGATATGATATACATGTATCTATGTAACAAGAAGGTAATCACTTACTCACCAATCTCCTAGCAGTGGAGAGAGAGATCTGTGACTGCCACTGGGCCTGGTCCAGACTTTAGTCTAAATTGGACTGTCTGGTTGGGGAGAGAAAATATTCCTAACACACAAATACAAAATTTCCAGAAACACACAACCTCAACCAAATATTACAACTAGGAGGGTAAGTAGGCAGTGAAGCACTTTCGGTGAAAGACATTGGACTTCACATAGTCAATGTGACTATCCCACTACTCAAGCAATTTTGAAATCCATGAAAAACAAAATTTGGCTGACCAGTTGGTGATTTTGGGTCCCTCCCTCCTTGCTATTCTTTACTTAAAAATTACTTTTTCTGGGTGAATTTTCTGAAACTACCACTGCTCTGTTTATTTGTATCCATTTTTAGCCTATACATAGTGCAGATATTAATCTTTATCAATAATCAGGCAAAGTAATACTTAGGAATGTAGAATCTGAAATCAGTGTTAATATAAAATACCTATCTGTGTAGGCAGAACATGTATGAGTATCAAGGTGGTTTCAAATCCTCCAGTATTTTCAGGCAGAATACACACACAACTCATCATTATGAGGCTTTTTCTTAATTAACTTCTTGATTTTTTTTCCTTATTCCTAAATGCTGTCTCTGATGTTGTCATGTAATGGACAGCTAAGTACCAATTATAATAGTTCATGACAGAAGGGACTGTCAAGGGTCATGCTGTAAAGAAACTTCTAAGGAAACAGAGATTCAAAAATGGCTCTGAGCACTATGGGACTCAACTGCTGTGGTCATAAGTCCCCTAGGACTTAGAACTACTTAAACCTAACTAACCTAAGGACATCACACACATCCATGCCCGAGGCAGGATTCGAACCTGCGACCGTAGCAGTCGCACGGTTCCGGACTGCACGCCTAGAACCGCGAGACCACCGCGGCCGGCGAAACAGAGATTACTGCATAACATGGGGCCAACAGGAATGTTTGAGATGAGTCGTTGACCTTGGCCAGTGACGTAATGTTAATGGCTGCATGTCATATTTGGTATACTTTCCCAGTTTTGTTATTCATTGGTGAAGAAAACGAATTTGAAAGGGGAAAAAAAAGAAGGGAAAAAAATATCAATAGTGTTTGCAGCATTTGTTGCATGTTTCCTGTGTGTCTGATCAAAACCAACGACTCGTACTGAACATTGCTCTACATCCCATAATAGGTACACAACAAAGCCTAGGGCTACAGGTAAAGATACATTGAATGAAACATGCCTCGCTGTCAAGACAGCAATGTGTGAAACCTTCAATGACTACTACAGCAGAATATTATCAAAAGATCTTTCACGAAACCCACAGAAATTCCGGTCATATGTAAAGGTTGTTAGTGGTATTGAAGTTAGTGTCCAACCACTCACACAGGAAACAGAAACTGAGAGCAGCAAAGCAAAAGCAGAAATGCTTAACTCTGTTTTCAAAAGTTCCATTCCAAAGGAAAACCCTGGAGTGTTTCACCAATTTAATTCTCGTATCACTGAAAAGACAAGAAACAGATGTCAGTGTCAGTGGCATTGAGAAATAGCTATAATCATTGAAACTGAACAAAGCCCCTAGCTAGATGGAATTACTGACGGACTCTATACCCAATTTGTGGCTGAGTGTGCCCCTCTACTAACTATAATCTATCACAGATCCCTCAAACAAAAAAATGCTGCTCAACAGCTGGAAAAAGCACAGGTCACACTCATCTAGAAGAAGGGTAGCAGATATGACTCACCACTATTCTTGACATCCATTTGTGTAGATCTTAGAACACAAACAGAGATCAATCTTAGAACATATACTGAGATCAAACATAATGAGGACCTCAAACAGAATGACCTCCTCCATATCAACCCAGAACGTATTTCAAAAACATCAGTCATGTGAAACTCAACTCGCATTTATCTTACATGACATACTGAAAGCCAAGCGTTTTACTCAGTAACACACCTACACTTATTCTCAAAAGTATAAATGTGTATATCAAGTGAAATTTGTGACTGGATTGAAGATTGTTTGGTAGGGAAGACTCAGCAAATTATCTTGTATGGAGACTCACTGACAAATGTATGTGTAACTTTGGGTGTTGGTTGGTTGATTATAGGGACCAAACTAATAGTTCATCAGCCACTTTGTCCTCGAACACACAGGTGTACATTACATGACTTTACATGATAGATGGCCTACCACACAAAAACCAGGGAAAGAAAGCCCCAAGGTCTATCAAAGGTTAACGAAGGCTAGATAAGGGACAACAAGGAAGAAAGTGGGGATATAAAAAGAAAGGCAGGTGACATGCCCTCTTTAGGAAGCAGCCGGAAGCCCCTGAAAACAGAATGCAATGAGGAGACATACATCCCCCATCCCCTGCCACCTACCACAGGTATTCCACTCGGACTGCCAAGGGGAAACATGGACAGGGCAAGAGAAGCACAGGCACACATAAGATGAACAAGTCAAACAGATCGTGCAAACAGCTGGGCAGAGTAAAAGAGCAGGAGGGATGAGGGCCTGGGTGGACCACCAAGCCCAGACAGCTGCAGCCCTGTCTGGGCATAGGAAGCAACAGAGCATTCTGCCAACCCCTCAATGGGCTGATATTTTTAAGTCCCCCCCCCCCTTCCTCTTGAAGAGAGTGGTAAAAGCCGCCTTCACAAATAAAACATAAAACTAAGTCAGCCGCTTAGGCATTGTCTCCAAATATCAGGGGGAGTGAGTCAGAGAGATTAAGAGTCTGCTGCAGGGTGGCTAGTTTGGATAGCCCAGCAAAATGTGGATCGCCATCACATGGGAACCAGTACAGTGGGGTGGGTCCTCGTGACAAAAGGAGATGACCATGAGTCAGCGAAGTACGGCCAATGCAGAACTGGCAAAGGACAGTACAGTTCTTGTGAGAGGCCTGCACAGAGGACCTCCAAGGATTTTTAGTCTCCTTTATCACCTGTAGTTAGTTTGGTGAAGTCAGAGTGGCCATTCCATATTCCAGATCCCTAAAACTTGATGGCGTAGCACCAATCGGAGGTCTATTTACAGAATACGTAATTCAAGAGTTGGCTTATTGACAGCCAACCTGGCTAATCTATCGGCAAGTTTATTCCCCAGGATCCCAACATGTCCTGGGATCTAGACGAAGGTCACTGAGCATCCACCACCATTCAAGGACCTATGGGGAACCCTAGATAGCCAAGACATAGGGGTGGCGAGAGTAACACTGGTCACGAGCTTGCAAACCGCTCAAGGACTCAATACAAATTAGAAAGGTCTCAACGAAGCAGGGACGGGTATGCTCAAGAACACGAGGGATGGCGACCAACTCTGTAGATAAAACACTACAGCCACCCAGCAAGGAGTGCAGTTCAATGTGTTTGCCACGAGTATAAGCAAAGCCTACGTGATCAGCAACAATCAAGCCATAAGACTACTTCTGAACCTAGGGATGCATCAAGGATGGAGAAAAATGGATAGAGAAGGACTTTGGGAGAGAACAAATCTTCCGAACCTTGTGATAGGTCAAGATGAAGCTGTGGCTGAGGAATGTACCATGGAGGTTTATGTAGGAGGAGTTGGGGGGTTGTTTTGGGGAAGGAGACCAGACAGAGAGGTCATCGGTCTCATCGGATTAGGGAAGGAAGTCGGCCATGCCCTTTGAAAGGAACCATCCCGGCATTTGCCTGGAGCGATTTAGGGAAATCATGGAAAACCTAAATCAGGATGGCCGGACGCGGGATTGAACCGTCGTCCTCCCGAATGCGAGTCCAGTGTTTAACCACTGCGCCACCTCGCTCGGTATATGTAGGAGGATTCAGAGGAGAGGCAGGAGAGGAAACAGCTGTAGTTAGAGAGGATGGGCCGGATGCAGATTGCAATCGCAATCCCTGATCTGGGCCACTGTTGCAGCAGACTAATTTCCATGTTTGGAAAGAGGAGATGGTAGTTTGGGTGCTTAGGGGACCTGCAAACATGCGTAGCACAACTGACATGCCATTTTTGGTGCCTGATCCACAATGGAGGGATCCCAGCCTGAGTAAACTGTTCCCAGGACTACTTTGAAAGGCTCCTGTCACAAGTGGTGTATCGGATCCAGTATCTGCAATGCTGAGGGTGATGCCAAACCACACACCCAACTCCCATAATCAACGCAGGCCTTTATCATGGCTTTGTAAAGCTACAGAAGGGTAGGGTCATCTGCACCCCAGCTGGTGTTACTCAGGCAGTG
Organism: Schistocerca nitens; assembly: GCF_023898315.1. Lineage (NCBI taxonomy): Eukaryota > Metazoa > Arthropoda > Insecta > Orthoptera > Acrididae > Schistocerca > Schistocerca nitens. Next base: position 170,841,610 of record NC_064619.1, read on the forward strand.
AAGTGTACTATGGTGCAGCCAGCACTTTCACATAAGCTGGCGAGGATGTGGAATCCACGTCAAACGAACATTAAAGACCAGTCCAAAAATGCAGTAAGTCTCTACCACATTGAGTAGTTGGTTGTTGTGGTAAAGTTCGGGTTATGGGTGAACGGTATGATATTTACAGAAGTGCATGACGCGAACCTTGAAGGCTGAAAACCAGAAGCCATGGGTGACGGCCCATTACTGCACCATTTGTATAGCACTTTGCAGTAGACATTCAACAATACCCATACTAGAAGAGCAATAGTGAAGACAAAAGTTGTCAGCATACAAGGAGGGTGATACTGAGGACGCCACAGCTGCTGATGGACCACTGATGGCTACTAGAAAGAGAGGGACTTTCAGTACAGAGCCCTATGGGACATCATTCTCTTGTATATAGGTGTAGGGGGGGGGGGGGGGGGGAGACTGTGAGAAGCATAACTTGAACCCGGAACATATGGTGTGACAGGAAATTCTGGATAAATATCTGGAGCGGGCCCGAGAGACCCACTAGTGTAATGTAGCAAGGATGTGGTGTCATAATCCTTTTGCGGGTTGAAGAAGACAGCTATAAGGTGTTGACATTGGGCCAAAGCTGTTTGGGTGGCAGACTACGGGTAAACCAGATTAACAGTAGTGGAATGGCCTTGGCGAAAACTTTCCTGGGATGGAGCCAGAAGACCCTGAGACTCAAGGAGCCAACACAGCCGTCAGCTCACCATGAAGTCAAGCAACTTACAGAGAACAATGGCAAGACTAATTGGGTGATAACTATCCATCACTAAAGAGTGCTTAACTGGTTTCAGCACTGGGACAATGATGCTTTCTTGCCATTGCAGCGGGAACTTTCCCTCATTCCAGATGCAGTTAAAGATGGCAAGGATATTATGATGATGATGATCCACCAGTAGGTGCTGATCATTTGGTTGTGGATGCAGTCCAGCCCTGGAGCTGTATCAGGGCAGTGGGCTACAACCCAGACGAATTCCCAATCACTGAGTGGAGAATTATATGGCTCTATGTGGCATGCAGTAAAAGATAATTTCTTTCGCTCCTTCCACTGTTTTAGAACACGAAAAAAAATTCAATAATTCCCAGATGCTGAGGCTCGAGTACAATGCACAGCAAAAATTTCAGCGACAGCATCTGATCTGGGTCAGAGGAGACAGTACCTTTTTAAGGTGATATCAGGTACACCTGCAGGTGCCTGGTATCTGTAGAAATGTCCAATCTTAGCCCAAACCTGCAAAGGAGAGGTGTGTGGTTCGATGATTGAAACATACGTTACGAGCATTCTCACATCTGTCGTTTTATTAGATGGTAGACCTGGACACAGAACCACTTAAAGGCAATGGTTGGTAGGTTTAAAGGAGGGGGGAAGGGACCAAACTACAAGGTCATAGGTATCTTGTTCCCGGTAAAATAATTACACAAGGGAAAGAAGAAGAGAAAGGAGACGTACAGCACAACAACAGGAGAATGGAAGAACCGGAAGAACAACAGAAGGACAACCAACACTACTATGGACAAAACAAGAAAAGAAAACCATAAAGGGAAGCAAGAATCACGTGGAGGGGATAAAAACAAGAGAGCACATGATCGTGCCTGGCTGACCATGAGAATAAAAAGGGAAAGCTAGCCACTCTGCAACACATGAAACCATCCAGCCTAAAAGCATTAGAGTGGAGAACACAAAGGGATAAAAGACTTACGCGAAATCTTATATAGAATGATAAAACCCACCATCATGTATAAAACATAAAACTAAATTAGTCAATGAGGCACGGTCAGCTAAAATTAATGGCAACGAGTGCGATAATGGAAGCATCTGTCTCAAGGCAGCCAAAAGAGGACAGCTCACCAAGATATGGGCCACTGTCAGCCGAGCGCCACACCGACAATGAGGTGGGTCATCACGGCATAGGAGGTAGCCATGTGTCACCCAAGTGTGGCCAATGTGGTGCCGACAGAGAACCACAGACACCCTGCGAGAGGCCCGCGTGGAAGTCTTCCACACATTCGTAGTCTCCTTAATGGAATGCAGTTTGGTATGCGTACTGAGGTTACGCCATTCTCTCTCCCAAAGCCGCAAAAATCTTACGGCGTAGTACTGAACGCAGATCAGTTGTAGAGAAGCCAGTCTCCATAAGCGGTTTCCGCGTAGCCTGTTTGGCCAGCCTGTCGGCAAGTTCGTTGCCCGGGATTCCGACGTGACCTAGGGTCCAGACAAACACCACTGAACGATTGGACTGTTCCAGGGCATAGATGTCTCCTGGATGGTCGCAACCAAAGGATGATGAGGGTAGTACTAGTCGATAGCTTGTAGGCTGCTTAAGCAGTCAGTACACAAAAGAAACGACTCCCCAGGGCATGAACGGATGTGCCCAAGAGCACGAGATACAGCCACCAGCTCAGCAGTGACCAGCCATCGGCCAAGGAATGCTGTTCAATATGCCCTCAATGGACATACGCGAAGCCGACGTGACCATCAGCCATCGGTGTAAACCACTTCAGCCGGCCAGAGTGGCCGTGCGGTTCTGGGCGCTGCAGTCTGGAACTGAGCGACCGCTGCGGTCGCAGGTTCGAATCCTGCCTCGGGCATGGATGTGTGTGATGTCCTTAGGTTAGTTAGGTTTAATTAGTTCTAAGTTCTAAGCGACTAATGACCTCAGAAGTTAAGTCGCATAGTGCTCAGAGCCATTTGTAAACCACTTCATGGCCTCGGTACATGTCAAGAATCGAGAGGAAGTGGCTGCGGAGAGCCGCAGGGTTAACTGAGTCCTTCGGGTCATGTGAAAGGTCCAGGTGGAGCTCTGTCCTAGGTGTACACTGTGGAGGTGCATGTGAATGGACATCAAGTATAGGTGGTAAAGGCAAGTACTCCAGTTCAGAAAGAAGGGATGAGACATGAACTGCAATTGGAAGCCCTGACCTGGGTCACCAATGCCAGAGATGAACCACCATGGGTGGGAAAAGGAGAAAGTAATTCGGATGCGCAGGAGAACTAAAAATGTGTGCAACGTAACTGGCCAGCAGTTGTGCCCGCCTAACTTCCAAGGAGGGGGACTCCGACCTCCACCAGGACACTAGTCACCGGACTCTTCCTAAAAGCTCCTGTTGCTAGTTGAACGACACAGTGGTGCACTAGGTCGAGTAAACACAATGCTGAATGCGCCGCTGCCATAAACCCACAGTCCAGGTGGGACTGAACAAGGGCTCTGTAGAGCTGCAGCAGAGTAGAGTGATCTGCACTCCAGTTTGTGTTGCTCAGGCAGTGGAGGACATTGAGGTGCTGCCGGCACTTCCGCTTACGCTGGCTGATGCAGGTGAGGAGGCCAAATCAATAGGGTGTTGAAAACCAGTCCTAAGAATCAATATATCTCCACTACAGTGAGTGGATTGTCATTAAGGTAAAGTTCTGGTTCCGGATGAACGGTGCAACGCCAACATAAGCGCATAACACACAACTTTGCAGCCGAACAATGGAAACTGTGGGCTAGAGCCCATGACTGCACGTTATGGATGGCTCCCTGTAGGTGCCGCTCAGCAACAGCAGTACTTGTGGAGCAGTACGAAATGCAGAAGTCGTCTGCGTACAGAGAAGGTGAGACGGACAGCCCTACAACTGCTGATAGACCATTAATGGCCACTAAAAAGAGAGATACATTCAATTCAGAGCCCTGCAGGACCCCATTCTCCCGGATATGGGGGGCTGTGGAAGGCACCAACTTGGTCATGGAAAGTACGAAGCGACAGGACATTTTGGATAAAAATCAGGAGGGGGGGTCTTGGAGACCCACTCGTATAATGTGGCAAGGATATGATGTCACCAGGTTGTTTCATACGCTTTTCGTAAATCAAAAAAGACGGCAACCAGGTGTTGGCGTCTGGGAAAGACTGTATGGCAGACTCGAGGGACACAAGATTATCAGTGGTAGAGTGACCATGGAGGAAGCCGCCCTGATATGGAGTCAGTAGGTCGCGTGAACTCCAGGACCCAACCCAACTGCCGACACACCATAAGTTCCAGCAGCTTACTAAGAACGTTGGTGAGGCTGATGGGCCGAGAACTATCCACATCAAGTGGAGTTTTTACTGGGTTTGAGCACCAGAATGATGATTCTCTCCTGCCACAGCGATGGAAAGATGCCATCGCACCAGATCTGGTTGAAGATGGAGGTGGTGTCGCTGGTAGTAAAATGAGTGATGTTTAATCATCTGGCTGTGGATCCAGTCTGGCCCAGGAGCAGTATCGGGGCAATGTGCAAGGGCACTGAGGAGCTCTCACTCTGTAAATGAGGCGTTATAGGGTTCACTGTGACGTGTAATGAATGAGAGGACTCTCCCTTTCAGCCACCATTTGAGAGTGCGAAAGGCTAATTCTCCAGTGCAGAGGCTTGAGCATAGTGCTCAGCAATCGCGATTGCGTTGGTAGATAACATGCCATTTATGTTAACAGCGTGAACAGCTGTTGGGGTGTGGTACCCAAAAACACGATGATCCTTGCCCAGATTTGGGAAGGTGACATATGGCACCCAATGGTCAAGACGTAGTTGTAGTCAACTGCTCGATCATCACATCGATGTTCCCGTGTGGGGGAAGATTCAACGGTGACAGCAGTGGTGAAAGTTTCCCAGTCCGCCTTGTTTAAAGCCCATCTGGATAGGCATCTGAATGCTTGATGCCAGGGCAGTGACAGGAAGATGGGGAAGTGGTCACTACCACACAGGTCATCATGACCTCTCCATTGGATAGATGGGAGAAGTCCTGGGCTGCAAATTTACAAATCAATGGCCAAGTAACTACCATGAGCCACACTGAAATGTGTGGTGGCCCCAGTATTTAAGAAGCAGAGGTTGAACTGATACAGTCAAGTTTCAACATCTCCGCCTCGGCCAGTAAGGACGTTGCCACCATACAAGGGGCTATAGGTGTTAAAATCTCCCAAAAATAGTAAAGATTTAGGGAGTTGACCAATCAGTGCAGCTAATACATTCAGGGGTACAGCACCATCTTGAGGAAGATATACACTGGAGACAGTTATTTCCTGCGTCGTCCTTATTCTGACAGCCACAGCTTCAAGAGGGATTTGAAGGGGCACAGTTTCACAACAGATTGAGTTTAGGACATAAACACAACCTCCACCTGACACTCGATTATAGTTCCTAAAGTTCCTGTAATATCCCTTATAGGCGTGGAGGGCAGGGGTCCACATTGCCGGGAACCAGGTTTCCTGGAGGGCAATGCAGAAAGCACGAGTAAAGCTTAATAGTTGGCATAGCTCAGCCAGGGGGTGGAAAAAACTGCCGCAATTCCACTGGAAGATGACGTCATCGTGAGACTGGGAGGCATGGAACATTCAATGAGGCAGTTTACGTCTCAGGGTCACCTGCTGCCACTGACTTATTGCCTGAGCAGTCTATAGCCAATGTGTCTGAGGGTCCAGTGAAACCCAGGTCCTCAGCAGATTCCAGAATCTCCACCTCATCCTCAGACGCGGAGCTTGTAGGTAACGTTGGTGTGGGCACCACCACAATTCCCTTGGTCTTGGGGATCATCTTTTTGGATTTCTCTCGCTGCTCCTTGGGTTTCCCTGGCTGGGAGTACTTCACTAATTCAGTCTCCGGAACTGAGGATGAGCGTAAAGCCCTACGACCACCTGCTTTTGGGCTCTTCAGCCATTGGCGGGTGTCATCTTTCCCACTAGCAGATGGAGTGACCCAACGGACTACTCCCTAGCGAGAGGAGCCAAAGAAGACTTACACTTCTCCGGCACGGAAGTGGGGAATGGTATCCTCAATTGTTGGGGGGGGGGGGGGGGGGAGTTACCCCTGAAGTAGGTGGTGCAGGAGCAACAGAGAGGGAAGTGCCCCCCACCATCAAGGGGGCACGTGTGCTTCTGGCTCTGAGAGGTAACTGGGGTTGGCAGAGCTGACGGGGCTAGAACTGTCGTAGGGGCGGCGTAAGGCGATTTCATACGTACTAGATGAAGGCGATCAAATTTTCTCTTAGCCTCAGTGTAGGTCAGTCGGTCCAGAGTCTTGTACTCCATGATTTTCCTTTCTTTCGGAGTTGGGAGCCCCCGAGAGGTAACTTCGGGTGTACTATAGGGAACTGTGTTGAGTCCCTTGCTGTTCACGTTGTATATTAATGCCCTTCCAGAAAATATTAATAACAACCTCAGACACTTCACAGATAATTCAGTTATCTACAATGAAGTACAGTCTGAAAGAAGCTGCACAATATTCAGTCAGATCTTGGTGAGATTTCAAAGTGGTGCACAGATTGGCAACTTGCTTTAAATGTTCAAAAATGTAAAACTGCACATTTCAAAAAATGAAAGAAAGTAGTATCCTATGACTACAGTATGAACGAGTAGCATCAACCGAAAAATGTGATTTCATCCATCTGCTTTGTCCCGTGACTTAACTGTGTAATATGGTGTGGTATGATGTGAAGTCATGGTGTTTTTGAATCGTGTCATATTAGTAGATGGCATGTTGTAGCATTTGGTGGTGCTCTCTTGTGCTAGGTGTTGGGCTGAGTGTGTCAGGTTGTTATTGAAAGAGATTGTGGCAGTTTGCTAGTGAATTGCTTTGATTTTGTGAATAGTGGCTGATGGATTCATGTTTGTTGGGAATTATTAGTGCTACAAGTTTCTTATGGCCAGAGATTCAATACTATTTTTCATTTTTTGTCAGTCATGGATAGCGGCTTTGGTTCATAAGTATCTGTCTGAGGTTTTATTCTTTGTTATTGTAATATGTATAGCATGTGAATTTATAGTTGTTTGTGTACATCAAAATTCATGATGATGCAAGTTGTCGGGAATTTCTGGGTTTTTCTTGTTAGTGTTTGGTAACTGTTTTGATTTGTAAATGTAAGTATTGTGGATTTGGTTAGTGAGTTTTGGTTTGTTATACTGTAGACTTAGTTTCAGATAGATAGGGTAAGAGAATGTTTGGATAACAGATGTGTCAATTTGAGTGTCGGTTTTTGGTCCTGTGGACTCCGTTTTAGCTGCCAAATAGGTCAAGTGAAATTTGGGGTATCTTGTTCTGGATTTGTGCTTTGGTTAGTGGTACTGAGGGCTTCGTAGAGGCTATATAGGTCAACTGAAATTTGTAATACTGGGCTTTTTACTTTTAGGAAGGACTGCAAAGAAATTACAGAGTTCTCAGTTCAGTAAGTCGTACAAAATACTAATGAGAATTCTTTAAAGAAGAATGGAAACCTGATAGAAGCTGATCTTGGGGAATAACAACTGGGATTCTGGAGAAATATAGGAACACGCAAGCTAATAAAGAGCCTACAACTTATCTTAGAAGATAAGTTAAGGACATGCAAACCTAAATTTATAGCATTTGTAGAATTAAATAAAGCTTTTTACAATGTGGACTGGAATACACTACTTAAATTCCTGAAGGTATTGGGGGTACAATACAGGGAGCAAAAGATTATTTATAGCTTGTAAAGAAAGCAGATGGCAGTTATGAGTCACGTGGCGCGAAAGGGAAGCAGTGGTTGAGAAGGTAGTGGGACAGGCTTGTAGTCTATCTTTTATGTCTTTCAATCTGTACACTGAGCAAGCAATAACAGAAAGCAAAGAAAAATTTGGAGTAGGAATTAAGGTTCAGGGAGAAGAAATAAAAACTCTGCTGGCATTATAATGCTGTCAGAGTTGGCAAAAGACTTGAAAGAGCGGTTGAGCAGAAAGGACAGTGTCTTGTAAAGAGGATATAAAATGATCCTCAACAAAAGTAAAACAAGGATAATGGAATGAAATCAAGTTAAGTCAGGTGATGCTGAGGGAATTAGTTCAGGAAACAAAGCACTTAAAGTAGTACATGAGTTTTGCTATTTGGGCAGTAAAAGGAAGTCTTTTCTGAAGGTATTTGTCTGGTGGATAACCATGTATGGAAGGGAAACATGAATAATAAACAGTTTAGACAGGAAGAGAATAGAACTCTTCAAAATGTGGTGCTACAGAAGAATGCTGAAGATTAGATGGGTAGATCACATAACTAATGAGGAGGTATTAAACAGAACTGAGGGGAAAAGAAATTTGTGACAAACTGAGTAGAAGAAGGGATCAGTCAATAGGATACAATCTGAGACATCAAGGGATCACAAATTTAGTATTAGAGGGATGTGTGGAGAGTAAAAGTCATAGAGGAAGACCAAGAGATGAATACTGTAAGCAGATTCAGAAAGATGCAGAGTGCAGTTTTGAGATGAAGAGGGTTGCACAGGATGCAATAGTACGGAGAGCTGCATCAAATCAGTCTTCAAACTGAAGATGATGACACAATGACGACAACAGAAACAACAACAGTGGTGTCGATGTCTTCATCTGACATATATGTGAAGCGAGATTTGCGATACCAATGATGTTACTTTTTTTGGTTGTGTGGTTGTGTTGCATTTTGAGCTTGATTGTTGGGTTAGTATTTATTTTAGAATGGTGTCATTCTAATTGTCGTTTATTTTGTCTGTCCACACCCAAAACCCGCTACTTCCCAGGTTGCTCCTTTTGGTTGCTGGAGTTTTATTCTGCGAGTGTAACGAGTGACGTCACAGTCACCATACTGCATACGCTTGAAATACAGACCTATCTGATAACGTCACGTAACAAAGCAGGCGGTGGAACAAGAATTGCAACTTTCGGTTTTGGAATCGGTTAACTCATAAATACTTGGGTGTAGCACTTTGTACAGTTACGAAATGGGAGGATTACATAAGCTCAGTCGTGAGAAAAGCTGATAGCACATTTCGGTTTATTGGGAGAATATTAAGGAAATGCAATCAGTTCACAAAGGAAATTGTACCAATCACTCATCCGACTCGTCCTACAATATTGACCGAGTGTTGAGATACCTACTAAATTGGACTATAACAGGGGATAATGAACATGTACAGAAATGGGCAGCATGAATGCTTACAGATTTATCAGACCCGTGGGAGAGTGTCACAGCAATGTTGAAAGAACACACTTGCTAACAACCTATACCGCGTGAGCCTACTTACAAAGTTTCAAGATTCGGCTTCAAATGATGACTCTAGGAATATATTACAACCACCTACATATCACTTCTGTAGGGATCGTGTGTGCAAGATTACATTAATTACAACAAGCGCAGAGGCATTTAATCATTTTTCCGCGCTCCAAACGTGAATGGAACGGGAAGAAGCCTCGTAACTGGTAAGATGGGACGTATCTCTGCCACGCACTTCACAGCGGTTTGCATTGTAAAGATGTAGATGCATAAAACAAAGTCTTGAGCCGATGAAACAAGCAAATTTCTTGCGTTTAAGGTTTACGTTAACAGTAAACTCTACGCAACTGTCAACAAGATGGGGCAGGTACAGCCTCCACAAAACCTTTTATTAACGAGTACATCGTTATAGTTTATATACATGGGATTGGAGATATACACTGCACTATGTTCATTGAGTTCTTCACTGTCGTTCTGTAACCTTTCAATGACAAAATCAACGCAGAATGTCAATTCACACCATTACCTTCACTCCAACAGCGACTTTTTAATTGCACACACATAAACAATTTACTGTGCAGTTATTGCTCACCCATCTTTCTGACCATCCTCTGTAATTTCAGGATTCCCATCATCAAATTCTATTGACGCCATGCTCCAACACAAACTCAATCCACCGAGCTCACTGACACAAACAGCCAAACACACTTGTTGACTGTATGGACCGAACAGGAATTGAGTGCGTTTCCGGAGTAAATTGTAATATAACAAAACTATGGGAAAAACTGACACATGAATGCGTGTAATATATTTGACTAAATGTTTATTACCAATATATAGAAAGAAGTAAAATTTCTATCATTATTTACAGAGTGATGTATTATTTCAGGTATGTTTACGCGGTAGGTATGGAATATCTCTAAATGCTATTACTTTGGCAAGGCGGTTGTATGTTTGTCAACACTGAAGAACACAGACGGGAACACATGTTCCAGGACAGAAGTTGATGTGGGCAGGTTTCTATATTTGTGAACAAAAAGTAAGTAGCGTAATAGCAGTTGCATAGTATTGCCCCAATTGTTGTCTGAAATTTAATTCTTGATGTTTCCTTTCCGAGTTATATGACAGCATCTGTTCCTTTCATAATTTCTTTCCGTTACGTTTACATTTTTTTCCCTTGATTTTTCTCTACATCACATTTTGTTAAGCTTATTTCCATACCTGCTTCTTCAATTACTCTCTGCCATATATTTATCATAATACGAGGTAAAATAGGACACCTTTTTTTATCTAATGTTTTCGGACACCTTTTTTTTATCTAATGTTTTCAGCAATTTAACTCAATTATACCTGTAAACGTACGTGCACAAAATCCTGGTGACTTTGTAGCCTGTATATTTTGTGAACATTATCTATATGGTTTCGCATCTGACACTAACGCAGTTATTGAGGTCATTTCCATTAAATCATCAACATCTGGGGAAACATATGTTTTCTTGCATTTTAATGATTTCTCCAAGAACTGGACTTGAAGCTTTACCTGGTAATTAGAAGTAGAAAATAATTGTGCATAAAACTACTTCTCATATTCCTTCTTAGTGTCCTTGTTGTATACAAGCTTAAGACTGCAAATGCATCTACTGGCACACTGCTTGGAGAAAAATTTATACTTTTAGATGGAAATTGTCTTTCTTTATTTTCTTCTGCTGTTTCCTCTACAGGTGTTTCAAGAAAGGACATGTTTCCATTTGAATCAGACTCATGAACTGAATACATCTCACATTCATGTCGGGTTTCTTATCTTTGTTTTTGTTGACATATTTCTTTGAAGTCTCAGGAACTGCAGTTGTAGTGCAGTCTCTCAGTGATATAGTTTTTCCTGCAGGAACACCCATTCTTTTCCTTTTACTTCGCAGGGGTTTTGTGTCATTTCTTCTCATTTGCTCAAGAAAATTTTCTAAAGTTTGAACCCATTCTGGTTCATGGAGATTGCAATTTTATCAGCACTTGTTCTCTGTCTATAGGAACAATGCTTATACTTCTGAAACCCGATTTCAGATTCTTTTCACAGATGTCACCAAACTTTTATTTATTTATTTATTGCTCCATGGGACCACATTAAGGAGAAGTCTCCATGGTCATGGAACGAGTCAATACATGAAATTACAACACGATTGTAGAAACAGATAAAATGAAATAGCCTATAAGAAACATATTCAGTTGTAGATTGTAGAAACAGATAAAATGAAATATAAGAAACATATTCAGGCAACACGTCGTTAGTTTAAATAAAGAAAATCAAGAATGTAACACTGGAATTTGCTTAATTTTTTTAGCTTTTCCAGGAGCTCCTCGACAGAGTAGAAGGAGTGAGCCATGAGGAAACTCTTCAGTTTAGACTTAAAAGTGTTTGGGCTACTGCTAAGATTTTTGAGTTCTTGTGGTAGCTTATTGAAAATGGATGCAGCAGAATACTGCACTCCTTTCTGCACAAGAGTCAAGGAAGTGCATTCCACATGCAGATTTGATTTCTGCCTAGTATTAACTGAGTGAAAGCTGCTAACTCTTGTGAATAAGCTAATATTGCTAACAACAAATGACATTAAAGAAAATATGTACTGTGAGGGCAATGTCAAAATTCCCAGACTGTTGAATAGGGGTCGACAAGAGGTTTTCGAACTTACACCACACATAGCTCGAACAACCCGTTTTTGAGCCAAAAATACCCTTTTTGAATCAGAAGAATTACCCCAAAAAATAATACCATATGACATAAGCATATGAAAATATGCGAATTAGACTACTTTTCGTTTTGAAATGTCACTTATTTCAGATACTGTTCTAATGGTAAATAAAGCGGCATTTAGTTTCTGAACAAGATCCTGAACATGGGCTTTCCACAACAGCTTACTATCTATCCGTACGCCTAGGAACTTGAACTGTTCCATCTCGCTTATAACATGCCCATTCTGTCTGATTAAAATATCAGTTCTTGTTGAAGTGTGAGTTAGAAACTGTAAAAACTGAGTCTTACTGTGATTTAGCATGAAATTATTTTCCACAAGCCAAAAGCCTTCGTTAAATCAAAGAAAACACCTAACGTTCGCAACCTTTTATTTAATCTGTCCAAAACCTCACAGAGAAAAGAGACTACAGCATTTTCAGTTGTTAAGCCATTTCTAAAACCAAACTGTACATTTGACAGCAAATTATGTGAATTTAAATGCTGCAGTAACCTTGTATATACAACCCTCTCGATAACTTAAGCAAACACCGATGGCATAGAAATAGGTCTATAATTATCAACATTATCCCTGTCTCCCTTTCTATAAAGTGGCTTCACTACCGAGTACTTTAATCGGTCAGGAAACCGACCACTCCTAAAGGAAAAGTTACAGATATGGCTAAGTACTGGGCTAACATACATGGAACAATACTTCAGTATTCTGCTAGATACCCCGTCATATCCATGAGAGTTCTTGGTCTTTAGTGATTTAATTATTAACTCAATCTCCCTCTTGTCAGTATCATGGAGGAGCATTTCAGGTAACAGTCTCGGAACACTTTTTTCTACGAGCGCTATATGATTCCCTGTTGGGACTAGGTTTCTATTTAGTTCACCTGCTATATTCAGAAAGTGATTATTAAATACTGTACATATATGCGACTTATCAGTAACACGGACATTCCCACTACGCACTGATTCTATATCCTCGACCTGTCTCTGCAGACCAGCCACTTCCTTTACGACTGACCATATGGTTTTAATTTTATCCTGAGACTCAGCTATTCTATCCGCATACCACATACTTTTTGCCTTCCTACTAACTTTTTTAAGCACCTTACAATACTGTTTGTAATGGGCTATTGCATTCAGATTGTGATTGTTTCTAACGTTTTGATATAATTGCCACTTTGTTCTACAAGATATTCTTATATGTCGGCCACTCAGGCTGCCTGTTTGTGCTAGTACCCTGTTTTGAACGTTCTAACGGAAAGCAACTTTCAAAGAGCACGAGAAAAGTCTTGAGGAAAGCATTATATTTATCGTCTACTGTATCAGCACTATAAACATCTTGCCACTCTTGTTCCTTGATAAGGTTTACAAAGGTCTACAGCAACTGGATCAGCTTTCCCAAACAGTTGATAACTATATTTAACATGTGTTGCAGCACAAAAATCTTTTAGACTTAAAATTTGTGCATCATGATCTGAAAGGCCATTCACCATTTTGCTAACAGAATGCCCTTCTAGTAATGACGAATGAACAAAAATATTGTCTGTGGTTGTTCTACTGTTCCCTTGCACTCCCGTTGGAAAGAATACAGTTTGCATAAGATTATATGAATTAAGGTGGTCTACCAGCATCCTTTTCCTTGCACACTCACTTATACAATTTATATTGAAGTCACCACATATAACTAACTTTTTGTATTTCCTATAAAGTGAACCAAGAACCTCCTCTAGCTTTAGCAAAAATGTTGTGAAATCGGAGTCTGTTGATCTATAAATAACAACAGTAAGAAGTTTAGCTCCACTAAATTTAACCACACCTGCTCATCAAGACATTTAGCAGTCCAGGAAACCGGTCTTTTGGAATCTTCCCTCTGTTGTTCTGTTTCCAGTTCTCAGTAACAGTTTTTCACTTAATTTTTAAATGCCTGAAAAAGGGAACATCGAGTTGTTGGAGGACGGCTATGCTGTTGGAAGGAAGTAAAACAAATCTGATGATGTTCTGCCATTCAGATATTACTTTTGCTGATACATGGCTGCTTAGATCATCTTCAATTAAAATTTTTGGAGATTCAGCCCTGAATTGTTTGAAATAAGGTAAAGCTACCATTTCAAACCAGTGTTCAGAAATTTCTATTGTGAACCAACCACTTTTGCTCTTGTTATAAACTGTTCTTTTGGTCCCCCTTCTGTCCAGATGCTGTACAGATTTTGTGCTTTACATGTCACGTAGGGAGGCAGCAGTATCCCAACAGCTGTTCCCAAAAACATGACTGAAACACTTGATTTATTTGAGTCAACAGTTCTTTGAGGATGTTGACAGCAAAGTCTGACAATGCTAATTTTCTTCTTAGGTCATCGGTAATATTGTTTGGGGCTAAGGCATCTAGGTAGATGCAGTGTTTCTTGATTTCCGAAAAGCATTTGACCAGAACAACGCCTATGCTTATTGTCAAATGTTCAGTCATATGGGGAATCAAGTGAAATTTGAGATTGGATTGAGGACTTTTTGGTAGGGAGGCTGTAGCATGCTGTCTTGGATGGAGTGTCATCGTCAGAAGTAGGAGTAACTTCAGGTGTGGCTCAGGGGCCCTTGCTGTCTGTATTGTATATTAATGACCTGGCAGACAATGTTAATAGTAAAGACAGGCATTTTGCAGATGATAAGTTACCTGTAATGAAGTACTATCTGAGAGAATCCGCATACATATTCAGTCAGATCTTGATAAAATTTCAAAGTGGTACAGAGATTGGCAACTTGCTCTAAATGTTCAGAAATGTAAAAATTTGCACTTCACAAAATGCAAAGACATAATATCCTATCACTATAATATCAATGAGTCACTGTTGGGATCGGCCAACTCATACAAATACCTGGGTGTAACACTTTGTGCCGATATGAAATGGAATGATCACATAGTTTCAGTCATGGGTAAAGCAGGTGCTAGACTTCAGTTTATTGATGGAATACTAGGGAACTGCAGTCAGTCTACAAAAGAGGTTGCTTCAAAATCATTCATGTGACCCATCCTAGAATGTTGCTCAAGTGTTTGAGACCCTCACCATATAGGTATAACAGCGGATATTGAACATGTACAGAGAAGGGCAGCACGAATGTTCACAGGTTTGTTTAATCCATGAGAGAGTGTCATAGAGATGCTGAAGGAGCTGAACTGGCATACTCTTAAAGGCAGGTGTAAACTATCTCGAGAAAGTCTATTAACAAAATTTCACTGAACCGGCTTTAAATTGTTACTCTAGTGATATACTACAACCCCCTATGTATCAATCACACAGGGATCATGAGGATAAGATTAGAATATAATAACTGGTACAATGGGATTTATCCTCTTCCATGCACCTCACAGTAGTTTGCGGAGTATAGGGCTAGATGTAGATTGGTCACATCATAGTTTAAAATAAGATGTGGTTTGATACCTTCAAAAGATTGTTGCAATTCATCAAAATATTGATTTACTACCTCATGAATGAGTTGAGCTCTCGATCTTTGCACATTCGGAAACAATTTTTGTGAGCGTTTTTGTTTATGACAAGATAAAAATGATAAAAACCAATCTTTGCCTGGTAAATTATTGTTGAATATCTTTTAGTAATTCCTTTGTGGTCATGGAACGATTTCACTATTAGACGAATGTCTAAAGGTGTCAAAGGGACACCTGAGTCTCCTGCAGAAATGATATAAGACACAAGGACATGTTGGTCATCTTTAGAAATTGTGTAAGGTCTGCCCACTTTTCCAATCTTTACACCCTGTATATGATAATCTAAAGTGGATATGGTGACCCCGTATAATTCAGCAGCTCTTCTTACAGGTAGACCTTTATTTTTTCACTTCATCAGTCACTTTCTGTAATTGTTCATGAGTGAAACACGATATTTACATGACCCAGTCGTCCTCTTTGGATTTCTAGGCATACTGATTCTCGTAAAACGGAAAAAAATGCTATCAATATGTTGAAACATCATTTAAAAATAACAAGTGGATAAACATAGGACACTGTCCCATGGCACCTCACCACTGCTAATTAGAAGAATTTTGGCAAGCAGCATTACTTCTGTTGGCAGCACTACTTTCAAATGTGCCAGTGTAACATCAATATTTGATATTATGTTACAAAAGCATTGATACTTACTCAATAATGAAGGTCATTTCAGGACAATAAGTTGAAACCCACCTTCAACAAATACAACAACTTTTTATTCAAAAATAAACCAGCACTTCTTTGACCACATCATCATAACATAAACAGTATACTAGATACCAGTGTAACCACAGTGTGCACTTAAAACAATCGATGTCAGAATGGCTCATGTTACTCCAATGTTCTATTTTACTTTCCAATTCCTGTGCATTGCCTTTCCAAGTCATCACATCGTCTGCATATGCTATGATTTTCATATCCTGTGCAGCTGACCCTTGGCAAACGTTGGTTATAGATGTTTCTGATTGTGAGTTGCATTCCTTTTCACAATTTCAAGCTATTCACTCCATGCCTCCCCTCTTCCTTTCTAACAGTATCATAAGCCTTTTTTTATATCTCTGAATGCAACTTCTGTCTCTTTCCCAAATTTCCGTTTCTTCTCTCCTGAGTGTCTTAACTGTAAATATATCATCCATAGTTGGCCTTTCAGGTCACTGTCCTTGTTGTTGCTCTTCTCTTAATTGTTTTTCTATCTTGTTCTTGATTTTCTTTAAAATTATCTTTTTATAAAGCCTCATGCAGTTTCACAGTACTGCTGTTCCTCCGTAGTTCTCAGAGTCTGTTACCCTTTTTAAAAATAGGTAAAATAATTACCTTTTCTGGTCATGAGGAATCTTTCTTTAAATCCATACTATCCTCATTATTCTTTACAGCCACACAATTCCAAAGGTCCTTCAACTGTGATCATTTTCATTGTGATGTCATCTACACCAGGAGCTTTGCTGTTTTTAATTTCTAATACAGCTTTATCTACTCCCATCATATGCAGATCTCCTCTTCTGTTTCCTCTGTAATGATGTTACCATTTTTGTCTTCCTGTTTTTAATTGTGTGTATTTGTTTCATTCTATTCTTCATATAGATTTTGGAAGTATTCTTTCCGTACTTTCAAAATCCTTCTTCCTTGCACAAGGCTTTTGAACTTTGTCGATGACTTTGGAAGTCTTTTCTTTTTACTTCATTAGATGTTACATAATATGCAGTATGTCTTCTTGTCACCTCTAAAATTCTCTTCTATATCTTTTGTGACTATTTCCCAAGACATCATCTTAGACAATGCTATCATTTTCCTTTCTGTTCTGCTTTGTGATTTCCATTTGTCTCCAAAATCTCCTGTCCTGTTTTTGAATCATTCTCTTTATGCATTATTCTTCTCCTTTACTGCTTCAGCAGTTCTCTCATTTCATCCTGGAGTTTCTTTGTGTCTGACTTTTGATGATGTCCTTCCACATGTTTGTTTTGCTGTCTTGACTAGGGCTTTTAAATCTACATCTACATAGATACTCCACAAGCCACCGTACAGTGCATGTCAGAGGGTACCCTGTAGCACTGCTTGTCATTTCCCCTCCTGTTCCACTTGCAAACAGAGCGAGAGAAATACAACTGCCTGTACACCTTTGCATGAGCCCTAATCTTACCTTCGTGGTCCATACATTTAATGTATGTTGGCGGCAGTAGAATCATTCGGCAGTCAACTTCAAGTGTCTCTTCAATAAATCTTCTCAGTAGTGTTTCTCAAAAAGGTCACATTCCCTCCAGGGATTCCCATTTGAGTTGCCAAAGCATCTCCTTGACACTTACATGTTGTTCGAACCTACTAGTAACAAATCTAGTAGCCCACGTCTGAATTGCTTTGATGTCTTCCTTCAATCCGATCTGGTACAGATCCCAAACACTTGAGCAGTACTCAAGAACAGGTCATCCCAATGTCCTACATGTGGTCTTCTTTACAGGTGAACTGCTCTTTGCTAAAATTCTCCCAATAAACCGAAATCGACCATTTGTCTTCCCTGCCAGTTCTCATATGCTCATTCCACCTCATATTGCTTTGCAATGTTACACCCAGGTATTTAAATGACTTGATTGTGTCAAGCAGGACACTAGTAATACTGTATCCGAACATTACAGGTTTGATCTTCGTACTCATCCTCTTTAACTTGCATTTTTCTACATTTAGGGCTATCTGCCACGCATCACACCAACTGGAAATTTCGTCTAAGTGATCATATATCTTCCTAAGGTTGTTTAATTTTGACACCTTGCTGTACACCACGGCATCATCAGCAAACAGCTGCAGATTGCTGCCCACCATGTCTGCCAAATCGTTTATGTATATAGAGAACAACAGCAGTCCTATAGCAATTCCCTGGGGCACTCCTGACGATACCCTTGTCTCTGATGAACACTTGCCGTCGAGGACAACATACTGGGTTTTATTATTTAAGCCTTCGAGCCACTCACATATCTGTGAACTTATTCCATATGCTTGTATCTTCATTAACAGCCTGCAATGGGGCACCATGTCAAATGCTTTCCGGAAATTTAGAAGTACAGAATCTATCTGTTGCCCCTCATCCATACGTCTCAATATATCGTGAGAAAAGGGCAAGCTGAGTTTCACATGAGCAATGCTTTCTAAAACTATGCTGATTCATGAACTTAAGCTTCTCAGTCACATGAAAGTTTATTATATTCAAACTGAGAATATGTTCAAGGATTCTGCACCAAACAAAAGTTACGGGTATTGGTCTGTAATTTTGTGGGTCCATTCTTTTGCCTTTCTTGTATGCTGGAGTCATCTTCATTTTTTTCCCAGTCGCTTGGGACTTTGTGCTGGGCGAGAGATTCACAATAAATGCAAGCCTGATGCCATTGAGAACGCTTTGTTAAATCGAACTGGGATTCCATCCAAACCTGGTGATTTATTCACTTTCAAATCTTTCAGTTGTTTCTCTATACCAGCTATACTTATTACTATGTTGCCCATATGGGAGTCTGTCCGATGTTCAAATGATGGTATATTTGTACGATTCTCCGGTGTGAATGGTTTCTTGAACATAAAATTTAAAATTTTGGCTTTTGCTTTGCTATCTTCAACTGCCACACCGGACTGATCAACAAGGGACTGAATGGAAGCCTTAGACCTGCTTAGCTATTTTATGTACAACCAGAATTTTCTCGGGTTCCCGTCAGATCGTTTGCTAAGCTGTGATGGTTGTAGTTGTTGTTTGCTTTGTGCATAGATTTTTTTACATAAGCACAGATCTCTACTAACCTTCGCTTGTTGTCATTTACACAATCTATTTTGAACCAGGAGTGCAACAGCATCTGCTTTCTCAGCATCCACCAAATTTTGTTGCTAAACCATGGTTGGTCTTTTCCATCTCCAGACCACAATTTACAGTCTGCTTAAACATTGCCCATAATTCCTCTACATCCATCTTACTGGAACCAAGTGATGCCAATTCATTGTCCAAGTGAGATGTTAATAACTGCTTATATACTCTACGTAGCAGAAACACTCTCTTAGCCTTCTTGTTTGAACATCCTCCAGCTTCCCCCCATCTTTGTGAAGCTGTGTCTTAATCATTTCTCTGTATATCTCTTGGGTTTATTTACCTTCCAGTTTCCAGCACTTGATTTTTGCCTGTCTTTTTTCCCTGTATGTACCCTTTCGAAATTTCTTCAATGACCCTTTCAATAATCTGAGGTCCCCATTGAGATTAATGCTTGGTATCACTTTCACTTCTGTCAGACATCTTCTGATTTCTTCAGTTACAATAAAGTTTTTATCCTGGATTTCTGTAGCAAATTCCAACAGTGTCTGGTGAACTTGTGGCTGCCTGTTTTCTTATACCATCCATTACCAATTATTCATTTATTTCTGGATCATGTGTCTGGTAATACCTCCCCTTTGTCTCTTTTGTGGTCATCTCAGTGGCTTCATATGACTGCTTCATTTATTTTTTCATTCCAACCTCTAACATTGAAGTCTTGTTAAATGTTACAGCATCCTCCAGTTTATCAAAAATCTTTTCCTTTTAATCTGTTTTGAGGAACGTAAACCTGGACTACATCAAGAATATTTCTCTCCATCATTATCTTAAGTTAAATATTCTGTCACACACATTTTCCACGTTAAGTTCTTGTTCACCAGTTCTTTGGCTACTATGATTGTGGTACCAATTCTTCTTTTGTCTCTTCCTGACCACCACACCTTCTGTGTTTACATCTACATCTGTACTCCGCAAACCACCATGAAGTGCATGGCAAAGGGTATGCTCCATTATACCTGTTAGTAGGGTTTCTTTCCATTCCAGTTATGTATGGAGAACAAGAAGAACTATTGTTTCAATGCCTGTATGCATGCTGTAATTACTCTAATCTCATCTCCACAATCCCTATGTGAGTGATATGTGGGGGGTTGTAGTATATTCCTAGAGTAATCATTTAAAGTCGGTTATTGAAACTTAGTAGAGTTTGCCAATGCCTAGTAGAGTTTGCCAATGCCTATCTTCAAGATTCTTGTGACACTTTCGCATGGATCAAACAAACCTGTATGGTAACCATTTATGCTGCCCTTCTCTGTATACATTCAATATCCCCCATGAGTCCTATTTGATATTTGCCCCCCCTCCCCCTCCCCACACACATATACATACACACACATATACATACACATACATACACTTGACCAATATTCTAGAAATGGTAGCACAGTTGATTTGTTAGCAAGTTCCTTTG
This sequence comes from Schistocerca nitens, assembly GCF_023898315.1. Lineage (NCBI taxonomy): Eukaryota > Metazoa > Arthropoda > Insecta > Orthoptera > Acrididae > Schistocerca > Schistocerca nitens. The sequence goes on from NC_064619.1 coordinate 170,862,112, forward strand.
TAGACAGATTGCAATTCCCCAATATTCTACCAATAAACCAAAGTCTACCACCTGCTATATACACTACTGAGCCTATGTGATAATTCTATTTCACATCCTTACAAAGTGTTACATCTGGGTATTTGTACGAGATAGCAGACTTCAACAGTGACTCCGTGGTATTATAGTCATAGGATAAAACTATGTTTTTTTAAGTACACTATTTTACAGTTTTGGACATTTAAAGCAAGTATGCAGCACTTATCCAGATCTGACTGAAGGTTTATGCAGCTTCTTTCAGTCACTACTTCATTACATGTAACTGCATCATCTGCAGAAAGTCTAAGGGTAATATTAATATTGCCTGCAAGGTCATTAATACACAACATGAACAGCAACAGTCCCATTACACTTTCCTGGGGCACACCTTAAGTTACTTCTGCATCTGATGATGACTCTCCATCCAGGATAACAACAAACTGAGTCATCCCTACTGAAAAGTCCTCAAACCAGTCACATATGATCGTATTGTGGACAATAGGCATAGGTGTGGTACTGAGTCAAATGCTTTTCAGACATCAAGAATGCATCTACCTGCCTGCCGTGATTCAAAGCTTTCAATATATCCTGTGACAAAAGTGTAAGTTGAATTTCACATGATCATTATTTTCCAAATCCATGCTGGTTAGCATGGAAGAGGTCATTCTGTTTGAGATGCCTCATTATGTTTGAGCTCAGAATATGTTCTAAGATTCTGCAACAAATCCATGTCGAGGATATTGGACGGTAGTTTTATGGATGACAGCTACTACCCTTCTTGTAGATGGGTGTGACATGTGCTTTATTCCAAGAACTGCACATGGTTTTTTGCTCAGGGATCAGTGATAGATTATACGTAGAAGAAGAGCTAACTCAGCCCCAAATTCAGTATAAAATCTGATAAGGATTCCATTGGGTCCTGGAGCTTTGTTCAGTTTTAATGATTTCAGCTGTTTTTCACACCACTGACACTAATACTTATTTCACTCGTCTTTTCAGTGGTACAATGATTAAATTGAGGCAATTCCTCTGGGTTTTCCTTTGTAGAGAAACATTTGAAAACATAGTTAAGCATTTCAGCATTTGCTTTGTTACCCTCAGTTTCAGTTCCTGTCTCATTCATTAAGGACTGGACACTAACTGTGGTGCCACAAACAGCCCTTACTTACAACTATAATTTCTTTGGGTTGTGTGAAATATCATTTGGCAATATTCTGCTATGATAGTCATTGAAGGCGCAAGGCATTGCTCTCTTGACAGCCAAATGTGTTTCATTCAGCATCTCTCTGTCTGTAGTCCTATGCTTTGTTTTACACCTATTATGCTGTAGTCTCCTTTTCTTTAGAAGTTTATTTACAATGACTCTATATCATAGAGGGTCCTTCCTATTATGAACTGTTATACTGGGTACATGTCTATCCAGTATGTGGTCAACCATTCTTTTAAACTTGAGCCAAAGTTCTTCTACATGCTCCTGCCCTGTGCTGAAAGTTTCTAGTGCCTCATTGAGATATGACACTACTGATTTTGTATCTACTTTACTGAACATACATATCTTTCTGCTTGTTGTAATTGTCCTCTGTGCTTTGGTGATCATTGTTGCCACAAATGTGTCATGATCACGCGAGATGGAGGTTAGTTTTTAATGTCCTGTTAATAACAAGGTCATTAGAGATGGAGTGTAAGCTCAGTTTAGGAAAGGATGAAGAAGAAAAGCTGTTGTTCCCCTTTAGAAGGAATCATCCTAGCACTTCCCTTAAGCAATTTAGGGAAATCCTGGAAAACGTAAATCAAGATGGCCGGACATGGGTTTGAAGCGTGATCCTCCAGAATCTGAGTCCAGTGTCCTAACCATTGAGCCACCTCACTCGGTGCATCATGATCACTGATGCCAGTTTTGATGTGGACATCCACAAAGAGGTCAGGTCTATTTTTTGCCATTAGGTCCAATATATTTCCACAGTGAGTGTGGTTCCAAACTATCTGTTCTGGGTAGTTTTCAAAAAGGCATTTATTAATGTTTCACAGGATGTCCTATCATGCCCACCACTAACAAAATTTTCCAAGTTGATTGCTGGATGATTAGTCTCCACCAACGATTACAGTCTGATGGAGACTTAAATACAAGTGAACTGAGGTTTTCTCTAAAGTTTTCGGTTACTTCAGTAGATCACCCCTGATACTGAGTCTTTCTCAAACAGTTTCACATGCAGCTTCAGTTTCTATCTCAAGGGATTTGAGTTTCTTGTCTCCTGCGACAAATACACTAAGCTTCAGTTTCTATCAGGGGATTTGAGTTTCTTGTCTACTGCAACAAATACACTACTTCCATTTCCCATTTGCTTATCCTTTCAATATACACTTAAATTTCCCCCTAAAATTTCACTGGTATCAATTTCAGGTTTCAACCAGCTTTCTGTACCTAAAGTTATGTGAACTTCACTGATTTGTAGGTGTGCTTTGTTGCGAATGATTTGGCAGTTAACCATTAGGATTTTAATACCGTCACTTGTGGAAGGCATTTTGATTTTACACTGATACTTCTGGGTTTCCTACAGCTATCATTATTTGTATTGGATTTAGAGTTGCTAATCTAAAAAAATCCTTGTGTGCAAGCCACACACAGTCAGCTACTGGAGTAGCAGCCTCTGATGTGTAGTGCACACATGACCCATTTAAGGGGATCCTACAGTTCTTAATCGTATGGCACAAGTCCAGGAATTCACAGCCTAGCTTGTCACAGAACCTTTGAAGTCTCTGGTTCAGTGGACCCACTTGATACAGCCCTCAGGGGCTCAGCATTCATTTGCTGGGAATGGGCTTGGTGACCCCAGTGTTCCTGATCTAGGACTGGTAAGTGCCGCCAGTCCAGTGTTCACCTTAAGCTCTGGGCATGCTTAAGCAACCACCGTGCGGTACGGCGATGGAACATTGTGTGTGTTAGGGAACGGGGATCTTGACTTGACAGCCTGGATTGTCAGCGGACAACTTTTGGGGAACCTACTACAGCTCGGTTGTACAAGGCTTATTCAGGCATGTGGGACTCTGTCTGAGTGGACCCCTATTTCTGTAGCTGCTCATGGGACAGATATGGAATCCTCAAAATCATCTTCTCTCCGTCCCGGCGGGAAGGGAGTATTCACAACCATTCATCCGAGAGAATGAGAGGGACTAGTCCCCCTGACAGTAAGGATAATTTGGACATGGGTAATAAGGCTCACGGAGTTATCAATAATAATGTGTTTCTTGTGATAAAGAGGAGGAAGGGACATTTGAAAAAGTGTCCCCCATATATATCCACAAGGGTTTGGAAGGGCTAGCTGGCACTTTAGAATCTGTAAAATGACTACGTAGTGGCTCCTTGTTGGTCAAAACTAAGAGGTCAAAGCAGGTGGGACTTCTCAAGAACTCTCACAAACTGGGTGAATATGACATTATTGTTGAGATGCACAACTCTCTCAACTCAGGATATGGATATAGCAGAGCTGAAACAAGAATGGGCATCCCAGGGGATAGTTGATGTAGAGCATTGAACGTGAAGTAATAGTGGAGAAACTGAAAAGACTTCCACTTTCATTGTCACGTTCAATTTTCCAACGCTTCCTGAACATATTATGGCAGGGTTCCTTCGACTTATAGTTTGGCTGTTCGTATCTAACCCAATGGGGTGCTATAAATGCCATACAACCATGAGTTGTGAAGGTGAAGTGACCTGTGGGAAGTGCAGCAAAGCAACCTGTAGCACTGGGTCTAACTACCCATCTCTAGCAATCCGCATCCACTGCTCTGGGAGGCATCCAGTCTGGAGGTGAGACTGCCCTGTTTTTGCTGAGGAATGCAAAATACAGGAAATAAAAGTGACCAAGCGGGTCCCCTATGCCGAAACCAAAAAAGAATATAAGGTGACGAAAGCTCCTGTCTTTGCCACTTCGTATTCTTCCATGGTGCAGAACCTGTTCCCAAGGTGGACGCCTCAACTCAGATGACATCCAGCTTGCATGTGTCCACCACAAGCATCTGCATGTGTACATGCCAAGGTAAAAAGAGTAAGTACAAAGCAATCCAGGCAGCTGCAACTGGACAGACCAACAACAGTTCTGCAGTGAGCATCCAGAAGGCACATGAAAAGCAGAGTGCCTCTCAACGCCCTCTTTCCCCCACATCCTCAAAGTGACAGGATCCCAAAGTTTGGGTCAAAGGTTGTCCCAGGCACCATCGTATGTCATTGTGGTGCATTTGACTGATGAGGAAGACATCATGGAGTTCGATGCCTCGGATCCAGGCAGCCTCTCCACTCCCCCTTGCTCTACAAGTGCTTCAGCTCCCTGGTGCAAAGACAGGGATAAATTAAAACAACACTGATGAAATGGCTCCCACACTACAGTGGAACTCGAATGGGTTCAGGACTTTAGTGGAGGAACTGAAACTTCTAGCACAGCCATGCCCCTTGTGCTTGTGTTTACAAGAAACATATTTTAAAGATACTGATGTTCCTGGGCTACAGGACTATACACTATACTGCAAGGATGATCTATCTGGAGAAAGAGCCAGGGGAGGGATTGCAGTGTTTGTAAATAATGCACACCACTCATCTCCTCTCCCCCTGGCTACTGACCCGCAAGCAGTTACAGTCGAAATTCATGCTCATCAGAGGATTACTGTTTTCTCACTGTATTTACCTCCGTTAGATGCAGTACTCTCTGAGGCTCTCACAGATCTTCTGAAACAACTCCCTCGATAATTTCCCCTCCTGAAAGACTTCAATGCCCATCATGTTTTGTGGGGCCCAACCTCTACTTGTCCTTGGGGTCAGGTTTTGGAGAGCCTCATGTCATCTCATGAGCTGTGAATCCTTAACACAGGTGCTCACATTCGTTTCTGTACTGCTACTGGGTCAATCTCTCTGGGGCTCTCACAGATCTTCTGAAACAACTCCCTCGACCATTTCTCCTCCTGAAAGACTTCAATGCCCATCATGTTTTGTGGGGCCCAACCTCTACTTGTCCTTGGGGTCAGGTTTTGGAGAGCCTCATGTCATCTCATGAGCTGTGAATCCTTAACACAGGTGCTCACATTCGTTTCTGTACTGCTACTGTGTCAATCTCAGCCATCGACCTGTCTTTCTGCTCTCCCACCCTTGCGGACTCTGTTCAGTGGGAGGTCATTGACAGCCTTCGTTCCAGTGACTACTTCCCACTCCACATTCACCTGCTGGATGAAGCACTACCTGCAGAGAAGCCACCAAAATGGATGGTCAACAGGACTATCTGGACACTATTCAGGCATCTGGCTGTGATTGAACAGCATGACACCGTCCAAGTATGGGTGGGCCACATCACACGAGTGATCCATCATGCCGATGACCTTTCCATACCAAAATCCTCAGGTCATCTTAGGAGGTGGCCTGTTCCTTAGTAGACAGATGAATGCTATTAATCAGTCTGGGAAAGGCCTGCAGCTCTTAGAGATTTTAAATGCTGACTGACAACAGGCAACCTTTGGAATTGCAAAAGCCAATGCTCAACACATCATTAGGGAGAGTGTACCTGGACTCCATCGACCGCTCCACATCTCCTAGAAAAGTATGGGAAGCCATTCGGGGGATTTCCCGTAAACCCAGTTGTTTACCAATAGCAGCAGTAGTGAAATAGGGTTGTCTCCAAACAACACCCGGAGACATTGCCCAGTTGCTAGCCAAGCGTTTTGCAACAACTACTGCCAGTGCCTACCAGGATTCGGCATTTCATTGCTACCGTGCGACTGCAGAGAGGGAAAAATTGGACTTCAGCTCCAACAATTCTGAGAATTACAACTACCCTTTCTCCATGTGGGAGCTGGAATCAGCTCTGTCTGAGACTCATGATACTGCATCCGGTCACGACCATATCTGGTACAGCTTGCTTCGACATTTTCCAGTGGCTTCAAATGAAGTATTCCTCAAATGCTTTAATCTCACACTGCAGACTGGTAACTTCCCAAACTCAGGGAGAGAGGAACTTTTGATACCTTGCCTCAAACCAGGAAAGGACCGAACATGTTCCAGTCATTATTGGAGTATCAGCTTAACTGGCTGTTTAGGAAAGATACTGAAGTGGATGGTTAACTGTCATTGGTCCTGTTGTTAGAGACCAGGCAACTCCTTAGCCATTTTCAGTGTGGATTCTTGATATTTCTGTCCACTGTCAACAACTTCACTGTGCTAGAGGCGGCTATTCAACAGGCTTTCCTATGTAACCATCACTGCATTGGCATATTGTTTGATATCAGTAAGGCTTACAATACTACTTGGAGACACTGTATTCTCGAACAACTGGATCAGTGCAGTTTTCGTGGCCACCTCACTGTCTTCATGTGGTCTTTTCTGTCTCAGCTGTTTTTTAGGACCCGAGATTGTCTCACTCTCAGATTGTTTTGAGCAGGAAAATGGTGTCCCTTAGGGCAGTGTTTTAAGTGTTACCCTCTTTGACATTGCCATTAATAATATCAAATCTACAGTAAGGAGTCCTGTTCAGTGCCCCTTATTTTTGGACAATTTTGCTGTTTTCTGTTCCTCCTCCAGTGTTGCAACAGCGAGCCGTCAGTTGCAACTTATAGTGCAGAGGTTGGAAGAGTGGGCTGCAAAGACGGACTTTCAGTTTTCTGCAGATAAGTGTGTGTGTGTGTTCATTTTAATCACTTTCATCGTATTTTTAATTTGCCTACGTGTTGCATATGAGGGACACCATCATATATTTTAGAGACTCACTGAGGTTTCTGGGCTTCATTTTTTACTCACAATGGTTGTGGTTGCCACACCTGAGAGACCTGAAAGCCAGAACTATGTAGGCACTGAATATCATCAAGTGCCTTAGCTACAGGCCTTGGGGAGTGGATGGGCCATGTCTGCTCCAGTTTTATAAGGCTTTCATGCATTCGCAGCTGGACGATGGGTGCACAGTGTATGGATCAGCAAGACCTTCTTATTTGAAGATTGATGCTGTCCACCATGAGGGGATTCGGATGGGCACGGGTGCCTTTAGGACCAGTCCCATACCCAGTCTCTGTGGTGAGGCTGGGGAACTGCCACTCACCATCCGGCAGCAGCTCCTCATGGTGCATCAGGCATGTAAGTTCCTTGCAGCACCGACTTCAACCCCCCCCCCTTCCCCCGCCTGCGGGTTAGAATAGGCCCGCAGTATTCCCTGTTGTAAGAGGCGACTAAAAGGAGTCTCAAATGTTTCGGTGTATATGTGATGGTCCCCTCTCGGGTTTGACCTCCATATTCTCAAATTCTTCTGAAGAGTGAGCCATTTGAGGAAGGGCGCCTTACATGGTGCATTGTGACCATCGTGCGTTGAGACCTTTCGCCAGCTTTCTCATCGTCGCATTGCCGTCCCGCTCGTTCTCCATCTCTTGAGCGAGGCAGTTCCTAGTTTGTACAAGAACTGATGGGTAGTCTTTCATGTCAACAAAGCCTCAATTCTTCGTAGAACATTTAGAGGACAAGTTTGGGGAGGTGGAGGGCTTGTCCAAAATGTGCTGTGGGTCAGTATTGATAAAAATGGCATCCTCTGCCCAGTCACGAAGGTTACTTGCTTGTGACAAGTTGGAGGATGTTGCAGTTACCATCACACCCCACAAGAGTTTAAATATGGTCCAGGGTATTATATTGCATAGGGACCTTCTTTTGCTGCCTGATGACGAGCTGTGCGCCAATTTAGAGCATTGAGGCGTTCATTTCAATTAGCACGTTCATCGGGGTCCGAAGGATAATCAGATTGCTACCAGTGCCTTCATCTTGGCCTTTGAAGGTGATACATTACCGGAGAAGGTCAAGGTGATGGTGTACCGCTGTGATGTCAAGCCCTATATCCCTCCCCCCATGCAGTACTGTAAGTGCTGGAAGTTCGGCCATATGTCTACCCATTGTACTTCCAGCCTCACATATCCCAAAGGCTCAGTCTTGGGCTGTAGCGCATGGCTTCCAGTTTTTGGCTGCCAAGACCTGCGTTATGCATTTCTGCCGGCGATGCACTGTTCACCCTGAGACACGGCTTTATCTTGACGGGGAACCTCTCACTGTGGTGGAGAAGCATCGGTTTTTGGGATTGGTATTCAATACCCGGTTGACTTGGCTGCCTCATATTCAGCAGCTTAGACAAACGTGCTGGCGGCATCTTAACGTTCTTCATTGCTTGAGTCACACCAGCTGGGGTGCCAATCAGTCTACCCTTCTATGGCTGTACCAGGCATTAATTCAGTCCCGTCTAGGTAATGGAGCCTGGCTTACGGTTCGGCATCACCTTCCGCATTGTGGTTGCTGGACCCAATCCTTCACAGCAGGATCGGACTCGCCACTGGAGCTTTCTGGACAAGCCCTGTCAACAGCATACTTGTGGAGGCTAGTGTCCCTCCATTGCGGTTCCGGCGCCAATGATTACTAGCCACTTATGCTACACACGTTTGTAGCTTGCCCGGGCATCTCACTTATCGTCTCCTGTTCCTTCAGTCAGTCGTCCATCTTACAGAACGGCGGCCCCGGTCAGAGTGTACGATCGCGGTTCGCATCAGAGCTCTTCTCTGTGGGCTTGAGGTTTTCCATCTTCCACCTCTTTTCTGGGCTCCTCTGCGTATACCCCCATGGTGTGTGCCCCAGCCGTGCCTTCGGCTTGATTTGGCACAGTGCCCGAAGAAATCAGTCCCTCCCAAGGCCTGAGGCCCTCCACCGCCACATTCTTTCAATCCTTGCCGCATTTCAAGGCTCTGACGTTGTCTATACTGATGGTTCAATGGTTGCTGGTCGTATCGGCTATACTCTTACTCTAGGGGAACATTATGAACAACACCCATTGCTGGCTGGCTGCAGTGTTTTCACTGCCAAGCTGGTCGCCATCTGAGTCCTTCGTTACCTGTAGTGACTCCCTGAGCGGTTTACGAGCTTTCGACCAGTGTTTCCCTCGCTCTCGTCTGGTGATGGCTATCCAGAAGTCCCTCCATACTCTTGCCCGTTGCGGCCGCTCTGTGGTCTTTGTGTGGACCCCGGGTCATGTAGGCATCCCAGGAAATGAATGTGTTGACATTCTGGCCAAAGAGGCTGTCGATGGACCAGCCTTGGAGATTGGCCTTTCGGAGAGTGACATAAGGTCAGTTTTGCGGCAGAAGGTACTTCGCTCCTGGGCTGAAGAATGGTGCGCCGTGCCTTCACCCAACAAACTTCACACCATCAAGGAGGCTACCGGTGCGTGGCGCTCCTCCTTGCGGGTCTCTCGTAAGGACTCAGTTGTCCTCTGCCGTCTGCGCATTGGCCACACCTGGATAACACACAGCTATTTATTGCGGCACAAGGACCCACCTTTATGTCGCTGCGGGTCAGCTTTGACTGTGGTCCACATCTTGTTGGACTGCCCGCTTTTAACTCCGCTCAGGCAGATGTTTGCGCTGCCTGATATGCTTCCTGCATTTTTATCAGATGATGTTGCGATGGCAGATTTAGTTTTGAGTTTTATTCGTCCAGGGGGTTTTATTGCTTGCTCTAAGTGGTTGTCCTTTTTTCTTTGTGTTGAGTCTGGCCTTTGGCCTATGATTTTAGACTGGGGTTTTTAGTGCGTTTCTTGGTGGTTGGCTTTTCCTTTTTTTTTTCCGCCTATGGTTGGCCAACCACTGTCACACTCGGTGTGATTTTAATTCCTTTTGTCTGGTCTCTATCTGTATCTGTCTTGTCCTGAGTCATCTCTTGTCACCTCCATTGTTTGTTTTTAATTCCTTGTGGGGGTTTCTAGTTCATGGAAAAAAGGACCGATGGCCCTAGTAGTCTAGTCCCTTCAATCCCACAAACCAACCAACCAACTTCACCCACATACCATACTGTTGTTTGCCTTTCCTCCAGCCATCCACGAGCCACAGTGCCATTCGGGATCCGGTGCAGTGAGTGCTGGGGTCACCTGTGTGGAACAAGTACAACCCCAAATCCAGGGTTTTAACTGTCAGCCACCCAGGTTACTGCATAGGCCCAGCGTCATTTTAGACTTAGTGCAGTACAGGAGAGATTGCACTCCTGCATCTCTTTTTTAATTTGATATTTTAAGACATTTTATATGAGCTCCACAACTATGTAGCTGTCTTTATGGATGAGTCTAAGAATGGGGTCTCCGTTGGTTGCTCTGCCATTTTCCCAGATCGTGTCCTGAAGGCCTGACTGCCTCAAGAATTTACAGTCTTCAGCGCAGAATTATATGCGGTCTTGTGGGCACTGGAGCAGATCAGACATTCTTTCAGTGCTAACTAAATTTCTTGTCTGTTCAGATACTCTGAGTGCTCTTCCCTATCTCCAGCATTTGTACCCAGCAGATAAAGTCATCCAGGACGTCCTCCTTCAACTACGACAACTGGGGAAGGAGGTGACTTTCTGCTGGGTACTTGGGCAAATGGGCATTGCGGGGAGTGAAAAGGCAGATCAAGCAGCCAAGAAGGCATATCATGATCCTCAGGTATTTTAGTGTGCCATCCCCCTGCATGCTACCACCTCGTTGTTGAGGTACAAAGTCATACGTCGATGGGAAGACGAGTGGCTGGAAGTGACCTACAACAAGCTTGTAAATCCCCCAACTCGGCCATGGCGTACTTCCAGCCATGTCAATGGGGCGAGGTCCTTACTCATTTTCACATAGGCCACAGCCCCATGACACATGGGTTCTTACTCTGGCAAGATAGCATTCCAATGTGTGGCGCTTGTGGTACGCAGATCACTGTGCACCACATTTTATTGGATTGCATTTTATTTTCCGACCAGCAGACTGTGGTGGATTTGCCTACAGATCTGCCCTCTATTTTAAGAAACATTCAAGCGAATGTGGTTCAAGTTTTTAAACTTTTGTGAGTTGTCCAACATTTTAATAAGATTTTAGGGAGATGTTTTTAATGTATCAACAGGGTGACTGGCTCATCCAAATTTTTTGTTAGATGTCAGCCAGTCACATTTCCCAGTTTTTTTTTCTTTTGGCTCTTCTGTGCTTTGTTTTTTCTGTGTTTTAAGGTAATTTCTCTCTTAAATGGTTGGTCTTCTCAACCTTCTCTGCCAGTCGCAGAAATGACAAAAGTATGACCTCGGAGCCCAGACGATGGACATCATTTATTCCAACATGCGCCACAGTCTGCAGTTGGGTGCACGATGCTTCCTCAATAGCTTCCAGAATTCCAATGTGTGCCACAGTAGACACTTCAACATCTTAAATGAGGCCCCCAGGCATACACACTGAGTGCATGTGGTGTCCTTTCTTGTCCCTTGCTGCCATTTTCCAAAGGGGTACCATCATTCACCATACATTTGAACTTCCAATGATTAATAGACTTTAACCTTTTGTGTTAGCCTCCTCTTAACACTGAACAAAAAAGGTTTCCTCAAAACAGGTGAAGTGTGAGTCCCACTGGCCCAGATTCACTGAAAGACAACACCTCAGATTTGTAAGCTAGGGGAATCGGTACAACACCCTGAGTCCTCTCTGGTCCCTGTCCACCCTGTACAGGATGCATCGATCTACCATTGAAATGCCACTCGCAGTGAACTGGATGAGTAATGACAGATCCTGTACTTTCTGCAAAGGAGCGGATAATACTTGAGGTGCCTTTGGTACCACTGCCACAGGTACACAACTCTCAGGGGTTCTTCCAACATGATGGCTTGCTGCAGCAGCTAATCGTTTGACAGTTATTAGGGCAATTTCCAGCTGCTTGTGAATGTGTTACCTACTTTTTCCAGCACTTTATTTCCATTCCCTTTCTTTCTTACTTCACTTAGTCACATTAAAGATATGTACCTCTTGTCATTATCCATGTGATTTCCTGGATTCTTGTGTCCTTTTCTTAAGATACAACATTAATAGCCCCTTTCCTTGCACTTTTCATCAAACAAATATCTCTCTCATCAATACCAGCTGGATGTCATACCTGATATATCTGTTCAGAGGCTGTGTCATCTTTGGTATTGGTTTTGATCAGAGGCTTGTTTGGTTGTTGAAAGCAAAGGGATTATCCACTACTGGCTTTCTGGGCCCTATTGGCAGCCAACGTTCCTCTAGGACCTGCACAGCTACTGTAGCAGTCTCGGGACACACTTTGACCACACTGTACTTCGTTCCTACAGGCAGTCCCCTGCTTTGTGCCGTTGTCTGTCTCCCTCAACATGGACAAGGGATTGGACATGGGGAGACTGACTCAGTCCTGTCATAGTCAAAAGGTACTGCAATTTGTGATGTGCACAAATTTGTTTCTCAATGTCTAGAGTGAGTTACTAATCTTTGCACAACTTTGAAATCTTATAAAGATCTGAGTGAATATTTTTGCAGCATTTTTACAGTACTCCATTATAGACATCAGCAGCAAGTTTAAGTCGCCACTAATATTGCCTGACCACGTATTTATACATGGTATGAACATGAAGAGTCTCAACACACTTCCATGAAGCATATGTGAACTTACTTGGACATCTGTCAGTGACTATCCATCCACCATAACACTTTGCACTCCCCTACAAAGAAATTCTCAGTCAAATCCTCAGTTTCAGTCAGCACCCTCATAAAATTATACTTTCCTTAATAAGTGTGTGGTACTAAATCAAATGCTTTTTGAAAGTTAAGAAGTACTCTACGACCCTGAATTACGGCTTTCAGGATGTCATGTGAGGAAAGTGCAAATTGGTTTTTACATTATCAGTGTTTTTGGGGTATAATCATGGTTGGATTTTTTGTTATATCTGGGAGTGAGTTAGGGTATCTGTAGAAGGATACAATTTTATGTTTTTGCCAACTGATCCCTTCCAACTTGTCCTAACAATATGGCATGCAACATCAGTTTCCATGTCCGTGAAGCTGAGTTTCTTGTCTGTTGTGAAAAATGCAACTCCAGTTTCCATTAGCTTATTCTATCGACACAGACATGGATTTGCCCTAAAAACGTCATTGCACTATGAATTTCAGGTTTTTGCCTGCTTTCTGTTCCTAGTTTTTTGTGAGCTTTACTGTGTTGTGGGAGTATTTCTAACTCTGGCACTTTTTTGTGAATTACTGATACTTTGGCATCTCTTGCAACTATCACTATCTCTGTTTGATGGAGAGTCATCTAATCTGACTAACCCTCGTGTGCATCTGCACATACAGTGAGCTTCCTGAGTAGCAGCCTCCAAGGTGTAGTACACATTTAGAGGGACTCTACAGCTTTCAAAGCTGTAGTGTAAGCCTGTGAAGTCTCAACCTAGTTTGTCATGGAATGTTCAAAGGCTGTGGTTGAAGTGTCCCACTTGACTCTTAACCAGAGGGCACAATCAGTTATAGGAACAATGCTACTTTGTTGGAATACTGTAAGCTAGGCATGTCATCTTAACCTTCTGTACCACATGCTGCAGTGATGTAGGTATGACCTCCAAGGCCAGATAAAAGGCATTGTTGATTGCAACATCTGCAACACTCTTCACTTGGTTGCATCCTGTTCTCTCAGTACCTGCCAGAACAATTTCAACATGATGAATGGCACACACTTAGCACACAAGGCAATCCTTCCCATTCCTTGCTGCCATTTTCCTCAAGAGTACAATTATTCACTGTATGTTCTAACTGATAATGATTAACAGATTGCATCTGCTTCTCTGACATAGCCATTGCAACCTTCCCAACAGATTGAGTGTGTGTAACTGGCTCAGTTTCATTGAGAGACAGCAACTTGAACTTGTTGGTTACGGATATGGTGTACACTCTTGAGTTCTTGCTGGTCCCTGCCTCTCATATGCGAGGTCCCTAGACCTACAGCTGACACATCATCATTCAATCAAATGAACAAATGGTGGTAGATCTTGTTCTTGTTCTTCTTGTAGAGGAGACATTATCGACAGTAGAGGATAGTACTTAAGGTATCTTTGGTTCATGTCTCTCAGTAGACCTCTCTACACACCCAGAATTCTGCTGCTCTTTCTTTACCAATCTCACATAAGACCTTATTGATGACGTGATTTGTTTTTGTAAAAGGATTCAGCAGTGCTACTGCAAGAATTCAAACTGCGTGAGAATCAGCCAAAGTGCCTGTTTCTGGTTTCAGCTATCTGTTGTAAAGGTTGGAGTTCAGTGACTCAGTGTTTTTAAAAAAAAAAAGAAGGAAAAAAATATAATATGCTAAACTGCTGATGGCATTCTAAATTATCCAGGCAACCAGCTGTGCAAGGTGGTTAGTCAGGGCAAACATTTATATCCATCTATTCTGTGACATTAAATAATTTTAATTAAGCATTATTTCGTCTGCAACACCTTGAACTTTATAATAAACAAAACAGTTCTATTTTTATTGCATGCATCACAAATATTTTACTTTTATTGCAGGAATCACAAATAAGATAGTGACAAATATCTCAGTATATCCTTGGACTCAAAAGATTGCCACTGACCTATTGATCATCTTCTTTATTTTCATGGCCCTTATCTTTTACCTTCACAGGATCGATGTGTTAATTATTGTATTTGGAAATGTTAGAGGTAGACAATGGCTGGATGCCCTTCCTTCACTATTGCCAGTTTTTGAATTGATCTTTGATATGCATTTGGACCCTGTTTCCTTATCCCTCATTGATGCAGCATTGTGTACACCAACTTGTTGCACCAGTCAATTTAGGCAGCGCTTTGATGGTAAATTGAGAAAGTGACATCTCTGCATATTCTTTGAAGTGACACATACCTAAAAGAAGAAGTGGTTATTTCATATACTGTGATGGTTCTTTCCAAGATGATCATGGTCGTCTGCCTTGATGCTTGTTAGCTAAATAACAGCAAGTCCTACTTAATAATCAATTACAAGCAATTACTGTTACTTTTAATTGCATACTGTGTCGTCCCAATAAGAGTTAGTTGTTCTGCCATGCATTACATGTAGAGCTCTAACTCAATTTGAAGTTCTAATGTATTGCCGAAAATTTGGTTGATGACCAACTTATGTCTTGAGTTATTGTCAGTCTCCCACTTCTTTATTTTTAATTCAAAATCATCCATACTATTTCTGCAAAGTGTGTATGTGTAACTGTGTATGCAGTACTAAACTTAAATTTGTATATTTTCCTCTCCTAGGTTACTTTTTCGTGATGTCCTCATGGAAGAAGACTTCAAAGGCAAACCAGAAAACACACCGAGAAAGATCTCAACCAGAAAGCAGGGCACACCTGGGAATCCTAGAGAAAAAGAAAGATTATAAAGAGAGAGCAAAAAATTATGGGAAAAAGAAAAAGACACTCAAAATATTGAAAAAACGTGCTCTAGATAGAAATCCAGATGAGTTTTATTTTCATATGATCAATTCTCGTGTTATGGATGGTGAGCATCACGAAGTTGATAAACCAGATGAACATACACCAGAGCAGATCAAATTGATGCAAACTCAGGATTTAAGGTACGTTACCACAAAACGAACAATGGAGTCAAAGAAGATAGATAAACTTCAGTCACAACTTCACTTGATCGATGTAGCAGATCAAACGGAAAATACACACATATTCTTTGTCGATACAGAAGAAGAGGCCAAAAAATTTGATGTTGCTGCTAGGTTAGACACACATCCCTCCTTGCTCGGTCGGCGAACAAACCGACCTAGACTGTCAGTTTTGAAGAATACATTGTTGCCAGAAGTAGATGAAAATATTTTGGAGAAAGCTGTTCTTCAGCGGACTCAGGCATACAAAGAATTGAGCAAGAGAATTCAGCGAGAGAAGGAACTCGCAGTTGTACAACAGAAGCTCGAAATTGAACGTCATCTTCAAAACAAAAAGGAGGAACGTCCAAAGAAAATCAAACCTGGGTCACAAGATTCTGCACCTGTCTACGAATGGAAATTTGAACGAAAACGATAACTTTTATTTTGTAAATTAACAAATGCATTTATTATGTACTTATGTATGATTGTGTAATAAATAAAGTATTTTTACAAATGAGTAGCCACCTGTTACTTTCTGGTCACTGTTTATTGCAATGAAAGACATGCAGTTGCTTTGAGAACTGTAGCAAGTGTTGTGTATCTGGCATGTGTTGTGACCCTACAGTGGGTGCCAGTGTGTCTTCTGTACCTCCAGAACTTCAGAAGATGGCTGCATAAAACTAAAAGACATACAGAAAAATGAACGCATATCAATGGATACAGCATCTCTCCAAGTTTAAATTTAATACATGCCGTGGCACAGTTGCAGTAGCGGCTAGATGTGTCAGAACATGTAACCAAATAATCCTCTCCATATTGTCACCTAGAATTAGTTAGCGCTTACAAATTGTCAACAAAATGAACAGGATTTTCAAAATGGGCTGCTGTTGTGCTTTTCTAACCAATTCGTGTTAGCGATTCGATGAATTGAAGCCACTTGTTAATGTTGGCGGCACTGTAAATTGTCCTCCTATTGAGCACCTGTAATATGAGTTAAAACTTGGATACACACACTATCCACTGACATGCATATGTTTGCAGTACATCTTGTCTTCTTACAGTCATCTTTTGAAATCTCAGAGGTATTTTTGAATAACAGTGTATGATGTGGTCATTAATTTATCAAGGATATTAATGCACTAAAATTGGCTCCTCATTCGTGCTGTAATGTAAAGTTCATAAACCTGTCTTTTGGCAGCTCTTAAAAAATTACTATTATGTTCAATAACCACCTTGAAATAATAGAGATAGTGGTGATTTTGCAATGAACTTAATAATAATGAATGGTATTTTGGTGACTGACCCAGTTAACTTTATTATCTGCTGGGAGTTTTGGTTTTGAGTGTCCTCAGTCTCTGGAACCTGACCCAGCTGAAGCATAATTGTATCTTCTCCCACTCTGCCGAGAACAATTGTGAATAGCTTTGGTTGAATCAGCCTATTGTTCTAATAGTGTTCACTTTAAACTCTCCTAATCTCTGTAATAGCTGCCTTGTGTCATTCTTTACTTTTCCCTTCATACTTCCTATATCTGTTTATTTTGTGCTTTTGTTTTGTGTTGCTCATAAATACTTTTATTAAATTAGCACTCCTTTCATCTATGGTGTATAATTTTAATTTTCCTGAACTTGTTGCATAATTTCACTTGATGTACCTCCCTACTCTTAATCAAATTATCACAGAACATGTTCATGACTTCTACTTGTATCTATTTTTAATCTGTGTCTTATGAGTCTATCTTCACTTGCAATTTGAAAGTGATTACAAACTGTTACATACTGTACAGTTTCTTTTGGTTTTCACAGCCAGTCACCTCTAGCATAATAAAAGCAATCTGCATGTACATCTATAGTCTGCAAACCACCACGAGGTGCATGGCAGAGGGTACACCAATTTGTACCCATTGTTAGGGTTTATTCCTGGTCCATTCATGTATGGAGTGTGGGAAGAATTATTGTTTGAATGCCTCTATGCATAGACTTTCTTGGTATAGTTTATGTCTATTTTAAAGAGTCTTCCAGTTCAGTTCCTTCACTATTGCTGTGACACTCTCCCACGGATTAAACAAACCTGTGACCATTCATGATGCCCATCTCTCTGTACATTCAATATCCCCTGATTAGTCCTATTTGGCAAGGGTCCCACACACTTGAGCAATAATTCTAGAAAGGTTTGCACGAGTGATTTTTAAGCAACCTTGTTTGTAGATTGATTGCACTTCCCCAGTATTCTACCAACAAATAGAAGTCGTATCACCTGCTCTACCCATGACTGAACCTATGTGATCATTCCATTTCATATCCCTACAGAGTGTTACACCCAGGTATCTGTAAGAGTTAGCTGATACCAACAGTGACTCATTAATATTATAGTCACAGGATACTATGTCTTTTTTTAAAAAAGTGGACAGTTTTACATTTCTGAACATTTAAAGCAAATTGCCAATCTCTACACCACTTTGAAATCTTATCAAGATCTGACTGAATATTTATGCAGTTTATTGCAGATAATACTCTGTTAGAAATAACTGTTTCATCTGGAAAAAGTCTGATTTTACTATTAATATTGTCTGCAAGGTCATTAATATACAACATGAACAGCAAAAGTCCCAACACACTTCGTGGGGCACGGTCGCTGTTTCCGGAATCCATGTTGATTCCTGCAGAGTAGATTCTGGGTTTCCAGAAATGACATGATATGCGAGCAAAAAACATGTTCTAAAATTCTACAACAGATCGATGTCAGAGATATAGGTCTATAGTTTTGCGCATCTGCTCAACAACTCTTCTTGAAGACTGGGACTACCTGTGCTCTTTTCCAATCATTTGGAACCTTCCGTTCCTCTAGAGACTTGTGGTACACGGCTGTTAGAAGGGGGGCAAGTTCTTTTGCTCAATATAGTACTATACATAATTGCTGACTTCAGAATTGTCATCGGTAAAGACAGTAAATAACCAGGAAGCTGACAGTTATACATTGCATGCTATTTGGGCTAGGAATGATTGCCTATTCAGCTGGCACTTGTGTGTGAAACAAGGCCTAAGTGGTACCAAGCTTCAGCATGTTAAAGGACATCATAATTTTCCAAGTACCTTACACATAAAATTTTTAGTAAATGCAATATTAGCATGCCTCCCTATGTTTGAAAGCAAGGGTTTGAACAACTCAGCTTTCAGCTGAGGATGGGCAGACTGTGCTAATTGCTTCAAGCGAGGTCTTCTCTTCTTCCTAATGAAGGCAGTCCACCACCTGGAGATCACAGTGGGCAAGATAGCAGTCTGAGCAGATACTGTCATAGGTTGTCCTTGTATAAGAAATGTAGGTATTTGTAGGATACTACAACATATGTATACTGAAGTGAAAATTGGACAAAAGCATTAAGTCAGTATTTTCATTATTTCTGAAATTTTAGTTATTTTTTCCCCTACCAACCCATAAACTATGTCTGTTTATTGTCTATCAGATGAGCTGGTATACATTATATTCAAACAATCGTTCTTCCAGCACTCCATACAAGAATGAAATGGGAAGAAACCCTAATACCTGGAACAAAGGAATGTACACTCTGCCATGCACCTTTTTGTGGTTTGCAGAGTATAAATGTAGGTTACGTGGTATGAAAGTTCAAGTAAAGTAATCATTCACTTTGAAAATGAGTAGTGTTGTAGTATGCTATGTTGAGGCTGCATGTAAGATTTGAATTGAGAAAATGCTTTTGTTAGGGTGAGGTAGTTACGGAGGTCATATCACAAAAGTATCCCACTAGTTTGATCATATTAAATTGTAATATACAATGCCAACCAAAGAGGGGAAAGCTTGTTGCAAGGGCTGGCCTCACTACCCTTTACTACCTTGCATAACATCACTGTCACCAGAAGTGCCAATCACAATCACACCTCTGTTATCTGCACCATCTTCACCATGTGAACTAACATCCCCAAAGATGTTCTGGCTCACATGCAGTTCCTCTTCATCAAAATGTGTTGCTCAAACTCATCTAGGGGTTGAACTGCACATGTTGTATTACATGCCCTAAATTAGATACTTGTGACCCTTTGGTTAAATTGTCTGGCTGATGGCAAATTTGCAAAATAAAGAGTTAATATAACATATAATAATAGTAATAATAATATTGGGAACTAAATTAATGACCCATAAATGATGTAAGCCACTCAGTTGTGATTTGGTTAGAATAATGTTTATTCAGAAAACAAATTAATAGTGAAAGTAGTCGTATTAAGAGTTACTGCTAAACTCAAGCGCAGATCCATTTGACACAGTTCGACCATTCTCAATCCCATCGTGAAATGCAACTTATATCGCAAAAGATTAGGGTTCACACAAGGCATGCAGCTGCTCACCACTCAGAGACTAGGTCCCGCGATACCACACAATGTAAAATTTTCTATGTTGTTCCACTTCCTAGCTACCTAAAGACCGACTATCTGCTTTCGCATCTCAATCCGAACTGCGCCCTTTGGTGTCTCCAGCCGAACTGTCCATTTTCGCATCTCCATCCGAACTGTCCCCTTTGATGTCTCAACTAGAACTGCCCTCTGCCCATCTCCGACCCTGTTTCCCACGCATCGAACATCTTTGCTCAACTGACTAGCGCAGTTCCCTTTCCTGAAGTTGTCCATCTGATTGGCAACAGTTTATTCTACATTACTTTACATTTTAACATATTTAAATAATCAAAGCATGACCACTTTCACGTTCTAAATAAAGTAACAATAATACCCATTACATAATAAATGTTAAATTCTTTTACATAAAACCAACACAATTTCCTTCTTAACTTTGAATGTCATGGCCAGTAGACTTGCACCAATGTGCTTTCTGATAAATAAATAAAGAACAAATGTAATTACTATGCACTAAACTTTGCGACAAATATTCTGTTACCTAATGATTCAATAAGGTGACATGCTGTCATCGTTCAATGTGTTTTGTATGAAGGAAATGATGATCTGATGCTTAACTGAAAATGCTGTTAATTTAAACAAATGAAGTTACATAGTTGATATTTCCAACATTTGTCATTTTAATGATGTCAATTGTTAAGATCGACTAAAGCATTCAGATTTTAGCATTCAGGTCTTTGTTACAAAATTTGTGAGTTTCACTTTCACAGTAAATCCAATACTATTACAAATATGATCAGTATTCAAGTTTTATTGGGATCACCATGAAAATTTATGGAGGATGGTAGATTAAAATTACTGTGGCTTTATTCCCTGCATCACTACAGAATTAAATAGTTTCCATAAATATTTCCCTTTATGGCCAATCTGAGGTCCACCATATTTAACACTGCTATCTCTCCTATGTCAAGGGGCATGAATAGGAATCAGTGGTTGGGAAGGGAGTGAGACAGGGTTGTAGCCTATCCCTGATGTTAAGTAAGCAGTAAAGGAAACAAAAGAAAAGTTTGGAGTAGGAATTAAAATCCATGGTGAAGAAATAAAAACGTTGAGGTTCACCGATGACACTGTAATTCTGTCAGAGACAGCAAAGGGCCTAGAAGAGCAGTTGAACGGAATAGACGGTGTCTTGAAAGGAAGACGTAAGATGAACATTAACAAAAGCAAAATGAGGATAATGGAATGCAGTTGAATAAAATCGGGTGATACTGAGGGAATTAGATTAGGAAATGAGCCACTTAAAGTAGTAAATGAGTTTTACTATTTGTGGGGAAAAATAACTGAGGATGGTTGAAGTAGAGAGGATATAAAATGTTGACTGACTGCCAATGGCAAGGAAAGCGTTTCTGAAGATGAGAAATTTGTTAACTTCGAGTATAGATTTAAGTGTCAGGAAGTCGTTTCTGAAAGTATTTGTGTGGAGTGTATGAAAGTGAAACATGGAGGATAAATAGTTTAGACAAGAAGAGAATAGAAGCTTTCAAAATGAGGTGCTACAGAAGAATGCTGAAGATTAGATGGGTAGATCACATAACTAATGAGGAGATATTAAATAGAATTGGGGAGAAGAGAAAATTGTGACACAACTTGACTAGATGAAGGGATCAGTTGGTAGGACATATTCTGAGGCATCAAGGGATCACCAATTTAGTATTGGAGGGCAGTGTGTAGGGTAAAAATCGTAGAGGGACACCAAGAGATGAATACACTAACCTGATTCAGAAGGATGTAGGTTGCAATAGGTACTGGGAAATGAAGAAGCTTGTACAGGATAGAGAAGCATAGAGAGCTGCATCAAACCAGTCTCTGGACTGAAGATCATAACAACAACAACAACAACATGTCTTCTTGACCACAAACGGTTTCTATGGGGTTTCTGTATGATGTAGGTTCTTGTCTGTCTCACTTGCACACTACAATGCTTAGGCCTCATTCAGCACAATAGACAGTTTCCCCATTTCGTGGCAAAGATGTCTGTTTCACAATTCCTGAAGGCTGACTTTTTCGGCCATATACTTAAATGAGAGCAAAATGCTTGCTAACTCATACACTTCCACTTCATAACATGTTGATGTGCCATATATGTTATAAAGTACGAGGTGAATTCAAGTTCTAAGGCCTCCGATTTTTTTTCTAAGTAACTACTCACCCGAAATCGATGAAACTGGCGTTACTTCTCGACGTAATCGCCCTGCACACGTACACATTTTTCACAACACTGACGCCATGATTCCATGGCAGCGGCGAAGGCTTCTTTAGGAGTCTGTTTTGACCACTGGAAAATCGCTGAGGCAATAGCAGCACGGCTGGTGAATGTGCGGCCATGGAGAGTGTCTTTCATTGTAGGAAAAAGTCACTAGGAGCCAGGTCAGGTGAGTAGGGAGCATGAGGAATCACTTCAAAGTTGTTATTACGAAGAAACTGTGCGGGTGCGTTGTCTTGGTGAAACAGCCCTTCCCGGACGTTTTTGTTGCAGTACAGGAAGGAATTTGTTCTTCAAAACATTTTCGTAGGATGCACCTGTTACCATAGTGCCCTTTGGAACGCAATGGGTAAGGATTACGCCCTTGCTGTCCCAGAACATGGACACCATCATTTTTTCAGCACTGGCGGTTATCCGAAAGTTTTTTGGTGGCGGTGAATCTGTGTGCTTCCATTGAGCTGACTGGCGCTTTGTTTCTGGATTGAAAAATGGCATCCATGTCTCATCCATTGTCACAACCGACGAAAAGAAAGTCCCATTCATGCTGTCACTGTGCGTCAACATTGTTTGGCAACATGCCACACGGGCAGCCATGTGGTCATCCGTCAGCATTCGTGGCACCCACCTGGATGACACTTTTTGCATTTTCAGGTCGTCATGCAGGATTGTGTGCACAGAAACCACAGAAATGCCAACTCTGGAGGCGATCTGTTCAACAGTCATTCGGCGATCCCCCAAAACAATTCTCTCCACTTTCTCGATCATGTCGTCAGACCGGCTTGTGCGAGCCCGAGGTTGTTTCGGTTTGTTGTCACACGATGTTCTGCCTTCATTAAACTGTCGCACCCACGAACGCACTTTCGACACATCCATAACTCCATCACCACATGTCTCCTTCAACTGTCGATGAATTTCAATTGGTTTCACACCACACAAATTCAGAAAACAAATGATTGCACGCTGTTCAATTAAGGAAAACGTCGCCATTTTAAGTATTTAAAACAGTTCTCATTCTCACCGCTGGCGGTAAAATTCCATCTGCCGTACGGTGCTGCCATCTCTGGGACGTATTGTCAATGAACGCGGCCTCATTTTAAAACAATGCGCATGTTTCTATCTCTTTCCAGTCCAGAGAAAAAAAATCGGAGGCCTTAGAACTTGAATGCACCTTGTAGCACCCACATTTATAAGACACAAATTTGTAATGCAATTACATAAATATCCTAAGTGCTAGATCAGTAGTGTGATTATTTTTAGTGGTGTTGATGCAGCATGCTTTTAATTTAAAAAAAAACTTATATCTAACATAAATTATGGGTTGTGGCTTGTTAATTATATGCAAAATAAAACTATACATTTATTAAAATCGACTGTTCTATTGAAATGCTGCAGAAATATCAGGGTCACTGCACTCACTTTCACAGAACCTATTTGTCACAACTATGTCTCCAACAGTTCTCCACAGTTTCAGAGATAAGTATCCCACCGAAATTCTGTATGGCTCTGCATTCCATCACCAACGTTTTTCGGGAATAAATCTGTTTAAATTTGAATCAGGTGAAGATACCAGAAAACAAATACTTTCGAAACCACCCAGGATCTGCACTGAAAGCTTCCCCCAGTGGAATCAATACAAACAGATCTAAACAACTGATTTATGGTGTTTACAAGATGCACGTAAATTCTTCAATTATTCTGACACGTTATTCACGTCCCACTAGTGACATGCATCTCGTGACAGATTTCCAGTTGACTTCATCAGCAAATTAATATTTTCTTTTAATTTAAATAGCCCCCTTAGACTCAAAATAATAACAAGTATAAGCAAATCTCACCCCTCGTTTAATTTCATGCAGTGAAGTTGCGTACTCAAATCGTTACTCCATACAACATTAATTTATTCCCCCAAAATATTCTCAGATAACTAGGTAAACCTACATCTGTCATCCTAGGTACGCATTATTAATTTTTATGTTCCAAATTTCTCCGACCTCCATGCACCCAAATTGGCATGACAATAATTTATAATTTGGAAATTACATCAAACATAAAACCATCCAAAAACTTAAGCCTAACACATACATATACATAAATAAATCCCTTATATACCACCAAAAACCTAATTTATATTCATACTGTGCACTGATTTTTGACTTGATACTGTTCACCAAATAATTGCATTCTCCGACCTCCTCACACCCAAATGTGCATCTAAACTATCTATTTATAACTGCACAGACCTTGTGCCAAAAAAATCCTTATGCCATGAAACAACAAACAAAATGCAATAAATTCTGAAATAAAACATTACAAATTACCCCTCCAAATAATCTTATAATCTAAACATAGATACACTTATTTCTTAACCTATTTTCCCCTGCCTTATCAGCCTACTTAAACCACTAACTTTTTACACTATTTACAGGTTGTTGTTGTTGTTGTTGTGGTCTTCAGTCGTGAGACTGGTTTGATGCAGCTCTACATGCTACTCTATCCTGTGCAAGCTTCTTCATCTCCCACTACTTACTGCAACCTACATCCTTCTGAATCTACTTAGTGTATTCATCTCTTGGTCTCCCTCTACAATTTTTACCCTCCACGCTGCCCTCCAATGCTAAATTTGTGATCCCTTGATGCCTCAGAACATGTCCTACCAACTGGTCCCTTCTTCTTGTCAAGTTGTGCCACAAGCTCCTCTTCTCCCCAATTCTATTCAATACTTCCTCATTAGTTATGTGATCCCCATCTAATCTTCAGCATTCTTCTGTAGCACCACAATTCGAAAGCTTCTATTCTCTTCTTGTCCAAACTATTTATCATACATGTTTCACTTCCATACATGGCTACACTCCATGCAGCAAGGCGACTAGCGCGAGTTTTGGTGTTCTCGTAAAGATAAGTCATTTTAGATTATAAAACATATAGATTAGTACTGAATATGTGGTAAATAAGTGTATTAGTGTGCCGTTTAAGTCTACCATTAAAGGTTTCATTTTTCTTTACGTAATATAGCAGAAAACACGAAAAGACCGTACAGTCGTATTTTCTGTTTACGTTCTGCTGAAGCAAATCTATAGAATTTCGTTTAGTTGTTCCTTGCTCTCTCCAGCAATTTAACTTAGCGTACCTCTTCATTATTTAACTAGCATTTCCGGAAAGTAGCGTAAAGTTTAAGTTGTTGTTTCAGAAACTTTGCACTTTTGTTTTTGTTTACACACAGTTGCGTAAACAGTTGCGTATAGGCCAAATTTGTGTAACCATATTTTCGTGTTTATCTGTAATTTAACTGACTTATTCTTAATAAACTATTACGTTTATCATGAGTGAAAAGTGCTTGACTTGCCGTAGAATTGTTAGGTCGGGGCTTTGGTGTGATGGGTGCTGTAGTTTTTTCCATGTGGGTGACTGTAGTGGCGTGGGAATAGGGGAAGTAAATGAGACTCATCAGTGGTTTTGTAGGATTTGTAGTAGAGATAGGAAGATACTAGAACAGGAGGGGAAAATTGCCGCCATTCAGGCTGAGTTAGACAAGGCCAGGGGAGATCTTGACAGGTTGAGGAGGGAGAAGGGTAAAGAGAGGTGGGAAGTGGCAACAGGCAACAGGAGGAACAGGCCTAGAACTTTGTCTGACAGCTTTATGGTGAATGTGGAAAATAGATTTGACCTGTTGCTTCAGTTAGAAGCTGGTGAGCCTCAAGCAGTTGCAGGTGTAGACAGGGCACAACAAACTTTCAGCAGCAAATTGAAAAGTAAGAATGTAGGGAAATCAGTAAAGAGAAAGAAAGTGTTGTTGTTAGGTAGTTCCCATGGAAGAGGTGTTGGCCAACTTTTGCAGGATGAACTAGGATCAGAATACCAGGTCACCAATTTTTTTAAACCTAGTGCTGGTCTGGAGCAGGTGACAGAGGATTTAGGATCACTTTGCAAAGATTTCACTAAGGAAGACACCGTGGTTATAGTGGGTGGGGCAGGTAACAGTATTGACAGAGATCCTGGGTACAGTATAGAGTGTGACCTGGCGAAGATTGCGTCAGCATCGAAGCATACTAGTGTTGAGTTTGTATCTGTTCTTGGGCGCCATGACCGACCTCATTTGAACTCTTCTGTCAAGAGAGTTAATTTGGAGCTGGAACGGCTGCTCATGTCGGGTGCGGGGTCACACATTGGTGTGGTTCCTGTTGATTCTCTCAGTAGGTGGGATTATACTAGGCATGGCCTTCACCTCAACAGGAAGGGGAAGGGTAAATTGGCTGGGGAAATAGCAGGAAAGTTAAAGGGGGGAGGCACTATCATGAGTGGTAAAATACCAGTGGTTATAGGATTCAGAAAAGACCCTTTTTTAGGGTAGGGAGGACAGAAAGAAAGCAAATTTTAAGAGAGGTTAGAACTGAGACAAATCTTCAGTTTGAGAAAGAAATCAAAAAACATAATTCCAGCTTATTACATCAGCATAAACAGCCATTGGTTAAGAATTTCCAACTGTCAGCAGATATTTTAACTCCACCCAATCTTAACTCAGTCAATGAGAAATGTCAGCTATCTTTATTGCATCAAAATATTCGAGGACTGAGAAATAAAATTAATGAATTAACTATCTGCATAGATGAATTAGAGTCTTCAAACCCAGCTGACATAATCTGCCTCTCTGAACATCATGTGACCACTGGTATAGAACTTTTAAGTGTTACAGGGTTTAGGTTAGCATCTCACTTTTGTAGATCAGAAATGGAGAAAGGAGGAGTTGCCACATTCATCAGGAACTGTCATAAATTTAAGAACATAGACATTCATAAATTTTGCCTAGAACAGCATATGGAAGCATGTGCAACAGAATTAGAATTTCACAAAAAATCCTTCATAATATTAAGTGTATATCGAGCACCTGCAGGTAACTTTAATCTGTTTGTCAACCACCTTGAAGCTGTACTGGCCCATTTAACAACCAAAAACAAAGAAATAGTGGTTGCTGGTGATTTCAATGTAGATTTCCTTAAAGACTCTCCCAATAAGAACTTGTTTGAGTTAGTAACACTATCATTCAACTTAATTCCCACAGTAAAGTTCCCCACTAGGATAGCCACTTGCTCACAAACAGCCATTGATAATATCTTTATAGAAAAGTCCAATGAACAAAATTATATTACAAAACCAATAGTCAATGGCCTCTCAGACCATGACATGCAGTTCCTTCTGTTAAATGTTAATACTGAACAGGATATAAAATCTGTTAAATCTGAGCTCAAAAGGGTAATCAGTAAGCCAAAAATTGATTATTTTAGGACACTCCTCAGAGACATTCACTGGACTGATGTTTACAGCGTTCATGGCATGAATGAAAAATATAACATTTTTGCTAATAAAGTGCTTACCTTATTCGAACACTGCTTTCCCCCAAAACTTACCAAGGTTAGAGCAAAGTCTACAAAGAAGCCATGGATTACTCGAGGAATAGGGGTATCTTGTAAAACAAAAAGAAAACTGTATCTGTCACTCCGAAACATTTCCAATGTTGATGCTATAGCACATTATAAGAAATACTGCAAAATATTAAAGACTGTAATACGGATGTCAAAGCAAATATATTACAAGGAAAAGATAATCATATCAGATAACAAAATAAAGACAATATGGGATATAGTGAAGGAGGAGACCGGTAGAACCAGGCATGAAGAGGAACAAATAGCATTAAGAGTAAATGATACATTGGTGACAGATGTGTATAGTGTTGCAGAACTTTTTAACAAACATTTTATAACTGTTACTGACAAGATGGGGTTATCAGGTTCGGTAGATGCTGCTATGGATTACCTTAGACCAGACATTTCAAGTAACTTCCTTAATATGAATTTGACCCTCACTACCCCAACAGAAATAATGTCCATCATAAAATCTTTAAAATCAAAAACATCTAGTGGGTATGATGAAATATCAACAAAGTTAATTAAAGAATGTGATTCTGAGCTGAGTAACATATTAAGCTATCTGTGTAACCAGTCGTTTATTAGTGGAATATTTCCTGAATGGCTGAAATATGCTGAAGTTAAGCCACTGTTTAAGAAGGGAGATAAAGAAATAGCATCAAATTTCCGTCCAATTTCACTGTTGCCAGCATTCTCAAAAATTTTCGAAAAAGTAATGTACAGTCGTCTTTATAACCATCTTATCTCAAATAACATACTGTCAAAGTCACAGTTTGGATTTCTAAAAGGTTTAGATATTGAGAAGGCTATCTACACTTACAGTGAAAATGTGCTTAATTCATTAGACAAAAAATTGCAGGCAACTGGTATATTTTGTGATCTGTCAAAGGCATTTGACTGTGTAAATCACAATATCCTTTTAAGTAAACTAGAATATTATAGTATAACAGGAAATGCTGCAAAATGGTTCAAATCTTATATCTCTGGCAGGAAACAAAGGGTGTTATTAGGAAAGAGACATGTATCAAGCTATCAGGCCTTATCCAACTGGGAACTAATTACATGTGGGGTCCCACAAGGTTCCATTTTGGGGCCCTTACTATTTCTTGTGTATATCAATGACCTTTCATCAGTAACATTACCAGATGCCAAGTTTGTTTTGTTTGCCGATGACACAAACATTGCAATAAATAGCAAGTCAAATGTAGTCTTAGAAATATCAGCCAATAAAATATTTGTGGACATTAATCACTGGTTCCTAGCCAATTCTTTGTCACTAAACTTTGAAAAAACACACTACATGCAGTTCAGAACTTGTAAGGGGTGTCCCAAGAGTATATGTCTAACATACGATGACAAGAAGATAGAAGAAGTGGACAGTGTTAAATTCTTGGGATTACAGCTTGATAATAAATTCAACTGGGAGGAGCACACCACAGAACTGCTGAAGCGTCTTAACAAATCTCTGTTTGCAATGCGAATTTTGTCAGACATAGGGGATAAAAAATGAAAAAGCTGGCATACTATGCTTACTTTCATTCCATAATGTCATATGGGATTATTTTTTGGGGTAATTCATCAAGCCAAGCTAAAGTTTTCCGGGCACAAAAACGTGCAGTGAGAGTTATATGTGGTGTGAACTCAAGAACATCCTGCAGAAGCCTGTTTAGGGAACTAGGGATACTAACTACTGCTTCCCAATATATTTATTCCTTAATGAAATTTGTCATTAAAAATATATCACTTTTTCAAACCAACAGCTCAATTCATGGAATCAATACTAGAAATAAGAATAATCTTCACAAGGATTTAAAGTCACTTAGTCTTGTACAAAAAGGTGTGCATTATTCAGGAACACACATTTTCAATAACTTGCCAGCAGCCATAAAAATCTTAACAACCAATGAAATTCAGTTTAAGAGAAGCCTAAAGGATTTATTGGTGGCCAACTCCTTCTACTCCATTGATGAATTTCTTAGTAAAACCAACTGATTTGTATATAAGTACAACATAACTTCTGCACAATTTCAGTGCAGTAATGTGTTCATTGTAAATAAGTATTACAGTAGTTGTATTACCTTATAAATAAATAAAAAACTTTTTTATTTTAAATTCAGTGCATTAGTATTTGTAAAATTACTCTTAGTGTTCATTAAAAAATGACGATCATTCCACTT
Source organism: Schistocerca nitens (assembly GCF_023898315.1). NCBI lineage: Eukaryota > Metazoa > Arthropoda > Insecta > Orthoptera > Acrididae > Schistocerca > Schistocerca nitens. Next base: position 170,891,771 of record NC_064619.1, read on the forward strand.
GGGACCTGTGGAATGGTACATTAGCTTATTTGTTTTAATTGTAAATATTTGTCATGTATTGTTGTTTTTCTGACATGTTCCACATCCTGGAGGACCTCCTCACTACGGATCAATTGGAATGAAAGTAAATCTAATCTAATCTAATCTAATCAAATACTTTCAGAAATGACTTCCTGACACTTAAGCCTATACTCGATGTTAACAAATTTCTCTTCTTCAGAAACGCTTTCCTTGCCATTGCCAGTCTACATTTTATATCCTCTCTACTTCGACCATCATCAGTTATTTTACTCCCTAAATAGCAAAACTCCTTTACTACTTTAAGTGTCTCATTTCCTAATCTAATACCCTCAGCATCACCCAGTTTAATTTGCCTACATTCCATTATCCTCGTTTTGCTTTTGTTGATGTTCATCTTATATCCTCCTTTCAAGACACTGTCCATTCCATTCAACTGCTCTTCCAAGTCCTTTACTGTCTCACAGAATTACAATGTCATCGGCGAACCTCAAAGTATTTATTTCTTCTCCATGGATTTTAATACCTACTCCGAATTTTTCTTTTGTTTCCTTTACTGCAGTGCTTAACAACTGGCCGGTTTTGAGCACGAGTACTTGCATCTGCTCAGGCATGTGCTCGCGAGCAGGTGCACAGTCGCGGAGTAGGGAAGGAGGGGAAATGCGCGCGCACGTTTGAATAGGGCCGCAGCATGCCTATTGAATTCGCACCGACTGTGTAACATTTAAATGTACTACGATCAGCTCTAACAGTCACTTTGCTGCTTAAGAATCATGTCAAGTCGCCGTTGTGTTACCCCAACCATGCTTCCGCAGTTCAACCCCCATTGGGAGGAATTGTATCTGTTTACAGAAAAAGATGGAGTTGCAAAATGTTTCGCATGTCACAAAACGCTGAATTCTTTTAGGAAATTGAATTTGCAGCGACATTATATGTCGTACCACGCGAAAGACTACGGAAGTGGAAAATGTGATGGACCAGATCGTGCACAGGAAGTTATTAAACTTATAAGGAAGCTATCCGAAGAAGATCTGGACGACGAAGAAAAATCAACAGAAGCAGCTCTCAGAGTGAGTTACAAAATTGCTTTGCTTTTAGCAAAATCCCTGCGCCCCTTCACTGATGGCGATTTAATAAAAGAATGTTTGGTAACTGCAGCGGAACATTTGTGTCCATCTCAAGTTGAACAGTTTCGGATTGTGCCATTATCTAACATGACCAATATGCGTCGCATACAGGACATGGCAGACGACGTCCACAGCCAGCTTGCAAATATCTGTAAAGATTTTATGGCGTATTCTCTAGCTCTGGACGAAAGTGTTGATATCACTGGAACAGACAGCTTGCCATATTTATTAGAGGTGTTAATAGAGATCTTCAGGTGAAGGAGGAGCTCCTCGATGTAGTAGCCATTAAGAACACTGCAACTGGAGGTGATATTTTAAGTAGTGTTGAAGAAAGTGTTGAAAATATAGGATTGTCATGGAATTCTTTAGTTCCAGTGTCTACAGACGGTGCACCAGCGATGACGGGGAAAAAATAGGTTTCGTTGCGGTGTTGAAGGAGAAAATGCTAAAACTAACCGTGCCGAATGAAATAAGGGGCGTTCACTGTGTGATCCACCAGGAAAACTTATGTGCAAAGAGTATCACTCTAAAAAATGTGATGAGTGTTGTTCGTACAACCCATTATATAAGGAAGCATGGGCTACAACACAGGCAGTTTAAAAGCTTTCTTGAGGATGTAGAAAGCCAGTATGGTAGCCTGCCTTATTACAGCGAGGTTCGCTGGCTTAGTCGTGGCGAATTACTAAATCGATTTTTTTGCCTATTAGATGAGATAAATATGTTCATGGAAATAAATAACATGTGTGTTCCTGAATTGAAAGAGCCTCCATGGAAATGTGATCTCGCGTTCTTAGCAGATTTAACTAGCCATCTGAATGCTTTGAACATTTCACTACAAGGTAAAGATCTGCTAATTACTCATTTCATAGATCGAATACGAGCTTTTAAAATGAAATTGACACTCTGGGTGAGTCAGCTGGAAACAGGAAATCTAGATCATTTTCCTAAATTACCATCCATGCAAGATGTTCACAAAAACTGTGAACGTTATTCACATAGTTTAGTTGCCCTTAAGGAAGAATTTGATCAACGCTTTCAAGATCTGACAGCACTAGAAGGTGATTTTGATATGTTCTCCTCTCCATATTCAGCGAATATTGAAGAGATTCGTCCTGAGCTGCAACTAGAAATTATTGACCTGCAGTGTGACAGAGAATACAGAGACAAATTTCAGAACAAGAAAAACATTTTGGAATTCTACAGACACTTCCCTCGGCATAGATTTCCTCGTTTACCCAAACTGGCGGCTACAATAATATCAATGTTCGGTTCCACGTATGTTTGTGAAAAACTGTTCCCTGCAATGAAATGTAAGAAGACGCGCCTGAGAAACGCATTTTCTGATTGAAATTTAAATTGCACGCTGCGCCTACAATGCACAAGAACAATCAATCCGAACATTAACGCAATTGTAAAGGGCAAAAAGTACAAGATAACCGAGAATCCCACACTTCAGTGACACCTTTTATTGTGTAACAGTTCACAAATTAATACGAATGTAGAGGCATACACTAAGCTAATAAAATTATCTGGCACGTGTACATTCTCCTTTATTTGTTTCATTTGTCGCAGTAATAATTCGTGAGTGATATCCCTGCAGGTGGCCGCAGATTTACATTGACTGGCGGCAGCTGTTGTGTGCCTCACATGACTCTCCCCACTCTCCGCTCTGGTCCGGTAGTGGGGGTAGCGTGCTCGCGCTGCTCCGTGCTCGCGCCTTGGTGCTCGCAGCTTGCTCCGCGAGCACGTATGTTGTGAAGCCCTGCTTTACTGCTTGCTCAATATACAGATTGAATAACATCGTGGAGAGGCTACAACCCTGTCTCACTCCCTTCCCAACCACTGCTTCCCTTTCATGCCCCTCGACTCTTATAACTGCTATCTGGTTTCTGCACAAATTGTAAATAGCCTTTCGCTCCCTGTATTTTACCCCTGCCACCTTTAGAATTTGAAAGAGAGTATTCCAGTCAACATTGTCAAAAGCTTTCTCTAAGTCTACAAATACTAGAAACGTAGGTTTGCCTTTCCTTAACCTTTCTTCTAAGATAAGTCGTAAGGTTAGTATTGCCTCACGTGTTCCAATATTTCTCTGGAATCCGAACTGATCTTCCCCAAGGTCTGCTTCTACTAGTTTTTCCATTCGTCTGTAAAGAATTCGCGGTAGTATTTTGCAGCTGTGACTTATTAAACTGATAGTTCGGTAATTCTCACATCTGTCAGCACCTGCTTTCTTTTGGATTGGAATTATTATATTCTTCTTGAAGTCTGAGGGTATTTCGCCGTCTCATACATCTTGCTCACCAGATGGTAGAGTTTTGTCAAGACTGGCTCTCCCAAGGCCGTCAGTAGTTCTAATGGAATGTTGTCTACTCCCGGGGCCTTGTTTCGACTCAGGTCTTTCAGTGCTCTGTCAAACTCTTCATGCAGTATTGTATCTCCCATTTCATCTTCATCTACATCCTGTCCCATTTCCATAATATTGTCCTCAAATACATCGCCCTTGTATAGACCCTCTATATACTCCTTCCACCTTTTTGCTTTCCCTTCTTTGCTTAGAACTGGGTTTCCATCTGAGCTCTTGATATTCATGCAAGTGGTTCTCTTTTCTCCAAAGGTCTCTTTAATTTTCCTGTAGGCAGTATCTATCTTACCTCTAGTGAGATAAGCCTCTACATCCCTACATTTGTCCTCTAGCCATCCCTGCTTAGCCATTTTGCACTTCCTGTCGATATCATTTTTGAGACGTTTGTATTCCTTTTTGCCTGCTTCATTTACTGCATTTTTATATTTTCTCCTTTCATCAATTAAATTCAATATTTCTTCTGTTACCCAAGGATTTCTACTAGCTCTCGTCTTTTTACCTACTTGATCCTCTGCTGCCTTCACTACTTCATCCCTCAGAGCTACCCATTCGTCTTCAACTGTATTTCTTTCCCCCATTTGTGACAATTGTACCCTTATGCTCTCCCTGAAACTCTGTAAACGTCTGGTTTAATCAGTTTGTCCAGGTCCCATCTCCAAAATTCCCACCTTTTTGCAGTTTCTTCAGTTTTAATCTACAGTTCATAACCAATAGATTGTGGTCAGAGACTACATCTGCCCCTGGAAATGTCTTACAATTTAATACCTGGTTCCTAAATCTCTGTCTTACCATTATATAATCTATCTGATACCTTCTAGTATTTCCAGGATTCTTCCATGTGTACAACCTTGTTTTATGATTCTTGAACCAAGTGTTAGCTATGATTAAGTTATGCTCTGTGCAAAATTCTACCAGATGGCTTCCTCTTTCATTTCTTTCCCCCAATCCATATTCACCTACTATGTTTCCTTCTCTCCCTTTTCCTACTCTCAAATTCCAGTCACCCATGACTATTAAATTTTCGTCTCCCTTCACTGCCTGAATAATTTCTTTTATCTCATCATACATTTCATCAATTTCTTCGTCATCTGCGGAGCTAGTTGGCATATAAACTTGTACTACTGTAGTAGGTGTGGGCTTCGTGTCTATCGTGGTCACAATAATGTGTTCACTATGCCGTTTGTAGTAGCTTACCAGCACTTCTATTTTTTTTATTCATTATTAAACCTACTCCTGCATTACCCCTATTTGATTTTGTATATATAACCCTGTATTCACCTGACCAAAAGTCTTGTTCCTCCTGCCACCGAACTTCAGTAATTCCCACTATATCTAACTTTAACCTATCCATTTCCTTTTTTAAGTTTTCTAACCTACCTGTCTGATTAAGGGATCTAAATGATTAATGGAAAATCTCATATAAAGATGTGAAACAAATACTAACAAAGAGATAGAGGGGCTGGCCAGTATTTACCTCAGCTCAGTACAGCCGATAGATACACAAAAAACAGAACCGAAAATTTACATTCCTAACTTTCGGAACAAATGTTCCTTCATCAGGGAGGAGAGAGGGGAAAGAAAGGGGAAAGTGGATTGCTACCCTCCTTGTTTTCCTTTCCCTGTTGCTTCATAACCAGGGTTGTGAGTAACTCAGTCCACTTTCCCCTCTTCCCTTTCTTTCCCCTCTCTCCTCCCTGATGAAGGAACATTTGTTCCGAAAGCTAGGAACGTAAATTTTCGGTTTTGTTTTCTGTGTATCTATCGGCTGTACTGGGCTGAGGTAAGTACTGGCCAGCCCCTCTATCTCTTTGTTAGTATTTGATTACGGGATCTGACATTCCACACTCCGATCCACAGAACACCAGTTTTCTTTCTCCTGATAACGACGTCCTCTTGAGTAGTCCCCGCCCGGAGATCCGAATGGGGGACTATTTTACCTCCGGAATATTTTACCCAAGAGGACGCCATCATCATTTAACCATACAGTAAAGCTGCATGCCCTTGGGAAAAATTACGGCTGTAGTTTCCCCTTGCTTTCAGCTGTTTGCAGTACCAGCACAGTAAGGCCGTTTTGGTTAGTGTTACAAGGCCAGATCAGTCAATCATCCGGACTGTTACCCCTGCAACTACTGAAAAGGCTGCTGCCCCTCTTCAGGAACCACACGTTTGTCTGGCCTCTCAACAGATACCCCTCCGTTGTGGTTGCACCTATGGTAAGGTCCATGGTTCATGGGGGGGCGCGGGGGGGGGGGGGGGTATTTACAGGTAGTAATACTAATTTCTTATTCTGTATCTTGCGTACAAAACCTTCCGACACTGCTGACACATTACTTCCAGAATCGAGCAGTGCGTCTACTTTCTCATCATTTACTCTAATTTCAAAGATAGGCAGATCATTAATCATTTCTTTTTCGCTCCAAACACTGTTCCCTCAACAAATCATTCTCTATGTCTCAATCACATTCCTCCTTAGGATATGATTCTGTCCAAATATCACTTTCTCTATTAGAATCAAACTCACTGTATTCTCCCTTAAAATTATCGACATTAGTAGCTACATCATCATTATCATGAAATAAAGCATAAAGTTTTACTTCCATGTCATTACAAACACCTTCACAAACAGCACTTTCAACAGCTGCTGATACATCATACAACTCGCTACATAAAACCTCATTTACCTCCGTCGACAAATTGCCAATATAAGAACCGTTCATAGTTTCACCATACTCTGCCATTACATCAGATAAATTGTAGCTACAGCGTTGTGCAATTTCAGAATCAATAGTACCATTAAATTCTGCTATGTTTTGATTTAAATCTGAGCATAATACCTTTTCCTCTCCCACACACTCCTGCGCCACATTAATTTCAGATCGCGCACTAAATTCAGACCCACATTCATTCTCAAACAAACAATTGAGATCCATTGATCCAGCCAGACTTTTGAGTTCACCTCCATTAGTAGAGAGATACCTTCCTCTAAAGTATCAATACCAGCAGCTTCAACTTTCGTTAACTTCAGCACATACGACATCATTACTAACTTCCTTCAAAAATAATTCACCAATATCCACCAATACATACACAAATTTCTCAACAGCTGACGAGACCAATGCTACGCCACCCTTATTAACCTCCTTAATAACTTTCGGCGTCATCACTATAATCGTTATCGCTGGTTAGTACCTCTTAAGAATTTTCTATACCATCTAACCCCACCAAATTCAGCTCCACCTCAGCCTCCCTTCGGCACATAGAATCTTTCATTGTATTAACATTCACACTCTCTTTCATCTTACATTCATAAAACTCATTTGGCCCTAAATCGTTGTCATTGCCTTTATCATTATCTTAGGATTACCCCTTTTATGTACAGTCTGATTTGAAAATTTACCTATTTGATTCTCATATCATACTAATTACATTTCAAAATTCTGACCCCTTTCTGGCACTTTATTAACACCTATCACATTTCCGTTTACTCGAGTCCTATTCATCGCTGATATATTTTGCCATCTCTGGACCTGAGATGTGGCGAAAGTTAGATTCCCGATCTCCCATTATGCTGGTTCATTTCGCCAGGTTCCAGTCCCTCAAATCTACGTTCTTGGTGTCAAGCCCTGTCATTAAAATATCTGTTCCCATTACCACTTTGAAATTTGTCATTGGATGTGTTCTTGTTACCGTTTCCCTTATCAAAACTATTGTTTGTGTTCTGTTGATAACTTCCCGGATGTCAGTCATAGTAGTTACTTGGATTGTGGTTATGATTTCCACTCTGAAAACTATTTGTCTGCTTACTTTGCGGTTTAAATTTCCACACCTGTTCTAATTTTCCTACAAAGTCCAAAATTCATCTATTGAGTTGCTAGGACTGTGCACTAGATCCCACTGCAAATTTTCCAGTAACTGCCTTTTCAACGTCGTAATTTCCGTAAGCACTGCCAATAGATGTTTCACATGCATTAATCTCCCAAGTTCACATTTACAAAATTCTCACATCGATCCATTCCCATATTTAAATGTTGGTCCCTTCAGAAATTCATTTTGAAGTCGCGTTTGCTTCGCTTCACTCCAGAACTTGTTCAGGAAACTTTCTTGTGACCATAGACATAAATTAAAGGAAACTTATCCTTTCAAATATTTCGTGGGTAGTGAACATATCACTGTGTATGTTTGCCCACAATTGTGGCTTTCCTTCCAAATGTATCTTCTCCTCATCAGACATTCCCCTTATAAAACCACCCCTGCATGCTACTAGAAAATTTATTAGGTGATATTTCCTCTCGTGTCCAAAACATATGACCGATCCCAAGTTCATCTTTGGAACACTGATCATTGTAGAGGTTTGATGTGCAGCTAAGGAATTCAATTCACTTTTTATTTCATTGATGTCATTCACGACATCTCTGGTGATCCATACCTTGTCCTCATTATCTCTGAAATTAACTCATTCATGTATTACCTTATTAGTAATTATGCCATTTACCATCAAAAACACCACTTTGAACCCTTCAGATCACATAACCAAACATACTAATGCTCCACCCAAGACTGTAAAACCCTCCCAATTGTTTTCATTGCGAAACCATTATCTGCTGCAACCATGTCCAAATCTATGATCTCCTGCCCTACGTAAGAACTGAAACCTATCCCACCAAACCTACTCCTCCTGTAGATGTGGAAAAGCTAAGCTTCCTCTCATCAAACCTTGCCCTGTCGATATACCACTGTACATGACCGTGATCGACCCCCCCCCTCTGCCCCCCCCCCCCAAACACAAAAAGCAGTGATGGTTGTGGGAATTGTTGTTATTGTTGTTAGAGGTAGAGAAATTGAAGGTGGATGGGTGGAAATGTGCACATCATGCAACTGGAAATACTGCCTCTGCAATAGTTTGTGTGACTAGGCACAGAGGCATCAGATGTAGAAACAGGAGCTTTGATGTAGTGTTGTATCAGGTTGGTGCTTTTATTATTATTCCCCATTATTTATTAATATAGTGAAGTTCTGATATAAAGTAAATGTCAATATGGAAGTAGGAAAGGTCTCAGTGCTGCATGCTACAGAAAATTAGTCGAAACAAAAGAGGAGGAGGGAAAAGGAAGTTTTAGATTAAATGCCAAACCTACACACATTTTTGTTAACAGAGGACTTGATGTTGTATCTGCAAGTTCTCTTGAGAGCTTGAAACAACAAATGATTTGCAGTGCAGCAGCAACTGTGGTGAAAAGATTGACGTTAGTGAATCTGAAGTTGATAATGAACGTATGAACAATTCCGCAGCAAGTGAACCAGAGTTATGCCTAGGGGAATATTCATCAGACTTTACAGCTGATGAGGAACCCTTCTTTTGGGAAATCAGTGAAGATATATGAGGTCACATAGTTCAAAACATAAATAATCAGAATAAAGTCACAGTGAGCATATACTGATGAACAAAGATTTATTTCCAAGGATTTGTTTGAAAGGAAATTATCAAATGGAGACGTAATGCTATGTGATTTCTTGATTTACTCTACCAGTCAGGGGTTACTTTACCGTGCACCATGCAAATGGTTTGGGGTTTATCCTAGTTCAGTATAAGTGGCTTTAGTGATTTGAAATAAACCAATCAAGGGGTGACTGAACAAGAAAATTCCAGTGTACATTGTGATTGTGTTGTAAGTTGCAGAGAAAGAGGAAATACTCTGTACAGAATTGATAAACAGTTCATTGCTCAGTTCAAGAAGTAGTAAAGTATTGGAGATGGGTATTACAGAGGGTAGTGGCTACGGAGAAAAAGCTTTCTTCAAGGGGACTGCAATTTTGTGGATGTGAAGAACAGTTTGGTTCCTTAAGGGGTGATAATTTTGTGATGTGTTTAGAGGTTATAACTTCATTTGATCCATTCTTAGCAGGTCATAAAGCTAAACATGGAAACCTGGATAAAGGAAACAACCCATATTTATCATCCAGCACTAATGAAGAAATTAAAAATATTGTGGGGAAGACTGTCATAGAAGAAAGTTGTGATTAAATCAGGAGCAATGGGAATATTACAAAAGCTTAATTCTAAAGACACTGGGTTCATTCACGGCTACAATGTGAGGTTTTCTTTTACGCAAAGAGTACGATAGGACAGTCATAAGAAGTTGACATATCTGCAATAGTGAAACTTAATATTTTACTTCTAACTTTCATAGATGAGATGACAGTCTTTTGAAGGTACAAAAAGTAGGGGGGAGAGAGAACTGGAGACCACACAACTTGTACAAGTCAATGAAGCTAAAGAAAAACATGCGAAAAAACGAACAAAGTTCTTTGATGACTCAGATTTTGAGCCAGAGAATAAAACTTTGGTTTGTAAATGTCATGGCAACATATTGAAGACTATTTATTTAATTATATTGAACAAACTATCCACAGAACTCTATTAGTGTCTTGGTGTCTACAGAGAGTTTTCTGAAAAGTTCTAGTTCTTAACCAGTTTCACTAAAATGGACCCTGATAAAGTCTATAACACTGCAAAACAGCTGCAGCATGTTTCCACATAGAATATAGATGAGTCTTTTGGAACAGAATGTGTTCGGCTCAAAAGCTTCCTCTTGAATTCTGGATATAAAAATGGTACTTCTTTCTGTGTTTTAAATAAAATACTAAGAGAGAAATATCTCTTTGATAATTAAACACCAGAATCACTCTACAAATTTATTTGAGCACACCAACAATGAACTGCTCTGCTGAAGAATCCCAGTTCTTGGTGGGGTTAAGAACTATCTGCATGCTTCTCAGATTCAGGACAGTTGAATCACCTGGCTGTTCTAGCAATAGAAAATGATATGACTTTGAGACTGTGATAAATATGTATGCTGATAACAATGCAAGAAGAAAGCTAGTGAACTACTGACATTTTTTGCTGATGTACTAATCCTTTTTTTTATTTATACTGGGTTATCCTTTGAGTGTACGCATGTGTGGTTAATAATAGTATACATCTGATGTTTCCATCCTTAATTTTGGATGTGCTGCAACCAGTATTTGTACTCCAAGCTCAAGGTTAGTTACCATAATTCATACAATACTTTTCCTTTTTCAATGATTTCTTCTCTACATAATATATACCTGTTGTAAATAACCTATTTATAATTTTACTGCTAATTTGTTGTTGGGAGATGGGGAGGATAAAAAAAAAAATTACGGGACCCATGGGCATAACTCTATCTGAATAAGCAACTGTTTATGTCTCACATTGACATTTGTTTTGTAAACATAGTTCTCCAAAATATTTATCTATTTTAGTTATAGTATAGCCTTCAAAAAATTATATTAAATGCCCTCTCTGTATTTCACCTTAATGCCTCAGCCACATACCCCCAGAACCACTCCCATTTCAATTTCTCCCATCTACATACCCATTACTAATACCAGTTCTGTCTCACCTTGCACAACAAACCTATCATCTTGCACTCTTCCCACCATAAACACAATAATATCCTGTTCTGTTAACCTAACCGTCGCAGTACTACATATTGGTAGAGGAAACCTGCCCAAAATATGGCAACATAGTGTGGATAATGAGAGTATGTAAGACCTGCTACTAGTCTCTCTCTCTCTCTCTCTCTCTCTCTCTCTCTCTCTCTCTCTCTCTCTCTCTCTCTCTCACCCTCACCCTCCAATTCTCCCTCCCCCCTCTCCAAACTGCCCTACCCTGCCCCCACCACCCTGCATGTTCTCAACAGGCATCACTAGGCTTTATGCTGAAAGCTCACATATTCTTTTTAGTGTGCCTGTCTGTGACTCAACATCTCCTATATAGTAAGTAGCAGTCTATCCTTTTCATAATAGAGTTCAGAGAAATAATTGCCCAAGCCCTGGACTGATATGTGCTCATCAGAGTGATTAGATCTAATAGAACTGTTCATAATGGGAGATACTTCCCTGGCATATGAAGAGTCTTCTACAGAAACAGTGGCTACTGTACAATTAGTGTAAAATACAACATAAGTAAAGCTGTTGATGGAGAAATGCTGAAAGAAACACTTTTGGCTGTCAATATAGCAATTCATGAAGCCTTTGATGATTATTGTTGCAGAATCTTATCAAAAGATCTTTGCAAAACCCAAGACACTCATGTCATTTGTAATGGCTGTCAGTGGCATCAAAGATAGCATCAACTCAAGAATGACCTAGGTTCCAAATTTGAGGTAGCAAAACAAAAGCAGAAATTTTGAACTGCTTTTCTTAATATAACTTTACAAACAAATATATGGTATTGCTTCTACAGTTTAAGCCTCACACCACATCAAAGATGAATAATATAGATTTTAGTGCCAGTGGTACTGACAAACTACAGAACATGCAAAAATTAAATATGGCCGCAGGACCATATGGGATTCTTGTCTGATTACACACAAAATTTGCAACTGAGTTCATCCCTTTCAACCATAAAATACTGTAGGTCCCTCGAGGGCTCAAATATACTGAGAAATCTTTAACAGAATGACATCCCCCGTGCTAACCAACACACACTTGTGCATTTCTACCAAATTGATAATCGCTCAAAGTATTGACTAAGTACAGGCAATTCAAAAAGAACAGATTTCATTTGCGTATTACAGACACCATATGAAATACAGAAACACCTTTCATATGGTCCTGGATGGAGAAAGGTTTGAAGTCTTTTGTTCGCATAGACACTATACCATACACTCACCATTAGTGCCATATGTTGCTCAAGAAACACAGAAATGGTAGTTCATTTCGTTCCACACAATGTAGGTTCCTATTTATTGAACTGACAGCTTCAATAACGTGATTTCTCAGCTCTTGAAGAGTAGCTGCCAAAGGTGAGACAAAGACTCTGTCTTTTATGTAAGTGGGCAAAAAAATTGTGAGGTCTGGTGACCAGGGAGGCAAAAGCAATGAACAATATCTTGTCCACATCTTCAAATCCATCATTGTGGAATACTGATATTAAGATAATGCCACACCTCAAGTTGAAAGTGGTGGGTTGGGGGGTGTCATGCATAAAAATGAAATCAATGGAATCTTCATGAAATTGAGGAAACAAGAGGTTTGCAGCATGTCTATATATGACATCACTGTCACTGTTTCCTCCACAAAAAAGAAAGGTCCATAAATTTTGTGAAGAGAAATGGCATAAAACATGTTCAGCTTCAGTGAGTCTCTTTTATGATCGGTGACATTGTCATGTTTTGTCACCCTCAAATTCTTGTGTTATGGCAGTTTAGTTTATCCAATAGATGAAATGTCGAGTCATCTGAAAAGATGATTTATACCTTCTGTTATGGTCACCAGGACGCAATTTCTGCAGTAATTGCAACTTGTAAGGCTTTTTATACACAGGTGCTGTTTCAGAACATGCCACACCACTGTTTGAGGACGTGGAAGTTTCCTGCCTGCGTGTCTTGTGGACAATTGAGAACTCCATGTGAATGCATCTCAGATATGCTCCAGATTTTCATCAGATGTGCACAGCTGACCAGTGCTCTTCTCTTTGCATATGCAATCAACTTCCAAGAATTTTGTATGCCAGTCATAAATCTGCTTGTGCAGAGGCAGCTTCATAGTGAATTGATGGCAGAAGTTTTTACTGTAATACTATCAAGCATTGTTAATTTCAAGCAACATTATTTCATATGTTATGAGGGAAAAAATGAAAAAACAAAAGTGACATATCAAATGCAAATTATTATCTACTTGCTTATAGTTTTAATTATTTAATGAGGAAATTGAGACACAATTGTATCATGACTTGCAGCATATGGTTGATCTAATTTTGTGTGTGTTAACCTGTGACTTATAACTACAGTATTTACCCTGCACATACAAAAAAGATATACTACTGCACTTTGGGTGCACTGAAAATAATATTAGCACATCCATATGTCATCCTTGGCAAGTGTGACCAGCTGTAACAAGTGTTGGAATAGACCAAAATGAATTAATAAATAAAATATAGCATTAGCTGCCTGATATTAAGATAACACTTCTGCTTTTGAGTAATTGCACATCTGCCTTTAACAAGATTAGGGGTAGTGCCTTCATTACAATGTACTCTACAGAGAAAGTCTTTTACTTCCTCACACAGTAAAGCAATACCTACATCATAAAAAGTTCTATTTGTATTCAACATGATTTGCCCTGTCATATAGCACCCCCACCAAATGCATAGGCTGTGTTGTCGACATCATGATCACCTCATGTACCAAAACTGCCTGCTGAGCTATCCACTGTGGTGGCCTTCCAGATAGCTAAGAAAAACTTAATATCATCATTCTTTTTTTCGCAAAATACCAGAATAACAAGTTCCCTGGATCCCCTTTCCTGTCAACACCATATCTTAACACATATCTGTAAATTAACATAGGGAGGCAGTAGAGCATCAGAATATTGCACAACCTGTCGGCTATGTACTGAGTGCATTTCATGAGGCGCTGTGTTCCATGCCTGTCTCAACTTCCCAGACATGCCACACACAAATAGAGATGTCATTAGTGTTGACGCATGTCAGACACTGCGCATGGCCTGCACATGTCTTGACACAGTGGGCTCTCATTCAGGTTAGTGATATGCAAAATCACATAAACTGTAAATATCAAGACATTTATATCAAGAACTAAATTGACTGCCCAAATCAGAAAGCCTTCAATACACAGCCTCCTGCAGCATAATGCACTCAGCGAACACTTGAAGATATTGCAGAGGTTCCGTTCAAAGTTATGCATCCTGCTGGCTTGGCTAGCATTTTCCATGGTACCCTACACAGGGTTAGTAGTCAAAAACAACTTTTAACTATATGTCTGCGTAAACAGGAAAACTGACCGCAGTTGCTCATTCAAATCGAAGCCCAAGGTGTCACTGCACCATGGACCGAGATGTTACATTCATATTACATACTGTCAATTCAACTACCAAGCATAAAGTGCAGAATAGTAGTTCATAGTATGCTGCTATGATGGCACTGCATCACAATCCACTTAAAACATGAAGAGTCTCTGATATGGCACAATTAGCTACTGTTAGAGTCTGATAGTTGTTCTGACATATGCATATGTACACAAGGCTGGTTTACTATCTTCAGAATAATAAAACAGATTTCATCATATTTTCTCATGATAATTAATTAATAATTTATTAATCAATCCTCCTGTATTTTATACATAACACACACAATGCATATCTGAAATTGGGACTATGTAGGTGATAAATAGCTATAGATTAGGCATATTTAAATTAACATCTTGTTAGGGAACTATATCACATTTACACATATAATGCTATCTGTTGGAGACCTCAGTCTCCTGACTGCTTTGATGTGGCCCGCCATGAATTCCTCTCCTGTGCCAGCCTCTTCATGTCAGGGTAACATCTGCAACCTATGTCCTCAATTACTTGCTGGATGTATTCCAGTCTCTGTCTTCCTCTACAGTTTTTGCCCTCTAAATCTCCCTTTAGTACGATGGAAGTCATTTCCTGATGTCTTAACAGGTGTCCTATCATCCTGTCCCTTCTCCTTGTCAGTGTTTTCCTCATATTCCTCTTCTCTCCGATTCCTTACCTTATCAGTCCACCTAATTTTCAACATTTGTCTGTAGCACCACATCTCAAATGCTTCGATTCTCTTCTGTTCCAGTTTTGCCACAGTCCATGTTTCACTTCCATACGATGCCTTGCTCCAAACGTATATTCAGAAATTTCTTCCTCAAATTAAGGCCTACTTTTGATACTAGCAGACTTCTCTTGACCAGGAATGCCCCTTTTGCCAGTGCTAGTCTGCTTTTGATATCTTCCTTGCTCCATCTCCTATTCGTTATTTTGCTGCCTAGGTAACAGAATACCTTAACTTCATCTACATCTTGACAGTCAATCCTGATATTAAGTTTCTCAATGTTATCATTTCTGCTACTTCTTATTACTTTCACCTTTCTTCGATTTACTCTCAATGTATATTCTGTACTCTAATGTGTACAGAATATGGATTGAAAGTTCATTCCCTTCAGCAGATTCTGTAATTCTTCCTCATTTTCACTCAGGATAGCAATGTCAGTAGCAAATCATATCATTGATATCCTTTCACCTCGAATTTTAACAGCACTCCTGAACCTTTCTTTTATTTCCATCATTGCTTCTTAGATATACAGATTGAGCAGTAGGGATGAAAGACTCCCTGTCTTACACCCTTTTTAATCCGAGCACTTCGTTCTTGGTTGTCCACTCTTATTATTCCCGTTTGGCTCCTGTAAATTATCTGTCTCTGTCTGTAGCTTACCCTGTTTTTCCCAGAATTTTGAACATCTTGCACCATTTTACATTGCTGAATGCTTTTTCAGGTCAAAAAATCGTATGGGGTGTCTTGATTTTTCTTTAGTTTTGCTTACATTATCAACTGCAACATCAGAATTACTTCTCTGGTGTTTTTACCTTTCCTAAAGCCAAACTGATTGTCATCTAACACATCCACAATTTCCTTTTCCATTCTTCTGTATATTATTCATGTCAGCAACTTGGATGCATGAGCTGTTAAACTGATTGTGCAATAATTCTCACACTTGTCAGGTCTTGCAGTCTTCGGAATTGTGTGGATGATATTTTTCCGAAAGTCAGATCGTATGTTGCCAGACTCATACATTCTACACACCAACGTGAATAGTCATTTTGTTGGCACTTCCCCCAGTGATTTTAAAAACTTGGATGGAATGTTATCTATCCCTTGTGCCTTATTTAATCTTAAGTCCTCCAAAGCTCTTTTACATTCTGATTCTAATATTGGATCTCCCATCTCTTCTAAATCAACTCCTGTTTCTTCTTCTATCACATCAGACAAATCTTCATCCTCATAGAGGCTTTCAATGTATTCTTTCCACCTATCTGCTCTCTCCTCTGCATTTAACAGTGGAATTCCCATTGCACTCTTAATGTTACCACCCTTACTTTTAATTTCACCGTAGGTTGTTTTGACTTTCCTATATGCTGAGCCAGTCCTTCTGACAATCACTTATTTTTCGATTTCTTCACAATTTTCACATAGCCACTTCATCTTAGCTTCTCTGCACTTCCTATTTATTTCATTCCTCAGCGACTTGTATTTCTGTATTCCTGAATTTCCCTGAACAATTTTGTACTTCCTTCTTTCACGACCAACTGAACTATTTCCTCTGTTACCCATGGTTTCTTAAGTTACCTTCTTTGTACCCATGTTTTTCTTTCCAATATCTGTGATTGCCCTTTTTAGAGATGTCTTCTTGAATTGTATTGCCTACTGAACTATTCCTTATTGCTATTTCTATAGCCTTCGAGAACTTTAAGTGTATCTTGTCATTCCTTAGTACTTCTGTATCCCACTTCTTTGCACATTGATTTTTCCTAACTAATCTCTTAAACTTCAGCCCAATCTTCATTACTACTATATTGTGATCTGCTCCTGGGTACACCTCACAATCCAATATCTGATTTTGGAATCCCTGCCTGAGCTTGATGTAATCCAACTGAAATCTTCCCATATCACCCAGCCTTTTCCAAGTATATGTCCTCCTCTTGTGTTTCTTGAACAGAGTATTCATTATCACTAGCTGAAATTTATTACAGAACTCAGTAAGTCTTTCTCTTCTCTAATTCCTTGTTCCAAGCCCATATTCTCCTGTAACGATATCTTCTGCTCCTTCCCCTACAACTGCATTTCAATCCCCCATGACTATTAGATTTTCATCTCCCTTTACGTACTGTATTACCCTTTCAGTATCTTCATATACTTTCTCTCTTTCTTCATCTTCAGCTTGTGACATCTGCATGTATACCTGAACTATCATTGTCAGTGTTGGCTTGCTGTCGATTCTGATAGGAACAATCCTGTCACTGCACTGTTCACAGTAACTCACTCACTGCCCTACCTTCCTATTGGTAACAAATCCTACTCCTGTTATACCATTTTCTGCTTCTGTTGATATTACTATATACTCATCTGACCAGAAACCCTTGTCTTCTTTCCATTTCAGTTCACTGACCTCTACTGTATCTAGATTGAGCCTTTGCATTTCTGTTTTCGTATTTGCTAGCTTCTGTACCATGTTCAAGCTTCTGACATTCCATGCCCAACTCGTAGGAAATTATTCTTTACCTCCCCCTTAGAAGCCCCTCTTGGAGATCCGAATGGGGGACTATTACATAATATTTTGCCAACAGAGAGATGATCATGATCCCTTATTCACTTACAGGCCACATGTCCTGTGGATACACGTTGTATATCATTAATGCAGTGGCTTCCATTGCCTTCTGCATTCTCATGTCATTGATCATTGCTGATTCCTCTGCCTTTAGGGTCAGTTTTCCACCCCAAGGACAAGAGAGTGCCCTGAACCTCTCTCTGCTCCTCTACCCTCTTTGACAAGACCATTGACAGAATGACGGTGACTTCTTATGCTGGAAGCCTTCAGTTGTTGTTGTTGTGGTCTTCAGTCCTGAGACTGGTTTGATGCAGCTCTCCATGCTACTCTATCCTGTGCAAGCTGCTTCATCTCCCAGTATGCACTGCAGCCTATATCCAGTAAAGCTGCATGCCCTTGGGAAAAATTATGGTTGTAGTTTCCCCTCGCTTTCAGCCATTTGCAGCTGCCAATACTGATTACTAATCAAAATTTAAATAGTGGCAAGTTTCGAACCTGGGACCAAGGACCTCTTGATTAATCATCAAAGACGCTACCCATAGGTGGTCCCTTAATATGTAATGTGTTGAGTGTGCTCAGCATTCTGACAGCTTCAGGTATCTATCTTTGTCAGCAAGACAGTCAAGCCTCTGGACATGTATAGTTATTCTTTGTACTTCTCCTACTAGATTTTATCCCTTTCTCTAACACTAGCAAAGAAAACTGGTGGGAAGGTGGTGCTATTTCCAGCCATAGTAACTGTAAATAATAAACGTGTTTCTCACTACCATCATATTACCTGCTTTTTACTCAATAGCAAATATCTGACCCCAGTAAAATAGATGTAGACTCAGTTTCCATGTAAGTTGACATAAAGTTCTCCACAAAAATTCCACAATCAATAGCTGGCCATCAACTCACTCCAACCATTAAAAAATTCTATGTGAAAAAAAGACAGTGTTTCTACAGCATACACATCGCATACTGAATTTGAAATGTAACTTGCTTACAACGAATAGACTGTCATCCGCCACAACAGCACAGAATTCCATCAAGGGATTGTCTACAATAACAATTGACTGTATGGATGTTTTGGTAGTTTGTGTAATTGATTGCCATGTTAAAATTATTAAATAGCAAATGAAAGGATGCCTACCAGTTTACATCAAAAATAGAATCTTATACCTGGGAACAGAAAGGATAATGTGTTTGAGCACATCAAACAGTGTTTACAATGTGCTCAACTCTGTGCAGATCACTTTACATATGTACTTATGTCAGACCAACTATCAGACTGAAATGCTGGCTAATTCTCCACACATGTTGCAGTTTCTTTGTTTTCTATGTGGATTGTTGTGCAGCACCATCACAACAGCATACTGTGAACTACTGTTCTCCACTTGCATTAGGTAGTTGATTGACAGTATTCATGTGACATCTTGAGCTGTAACACCATGGACTTTGATTTGTACAATCAACTGCTGTCAACTGTTTACACAAGCATACGGTTAAAAATGTCTGCTGTTTATTGACTACTAACCCAGTGTAGAGTGCCACAGGAAATGCTAGCCAAGCTGGCAGGTTATGTAACAACAAATGGAACCTACACAATGTCCCCAAGTGTTCTGTGAGTGCATTATGTTTCAGGAGACACCATATCAAAGGCTTTCTGATTCAGGTAATGGATTTGGTTCTCAAATAAGTGTTCTAATGTAGTTTATGTGAATCAAGACACACGCTGGCCCTGTGCAGTATCTGTCACGCATCATCGAGGCTAGTGAGGTCTTCGTGTGCGTGTGGCATGGCTGATGATTTGATACAGGTGAGGGACACAGCAGCTCATGAAATGCACTTAATATAGAGCTGATCAGCTGTATGATGTTCTAGTACTATATAATCTCACTATGTTAATTTGTAGGTGTGCATTAAGATTTGGTGCTGACATCTGCTTGGGTGCAGGATGCTTTTTTTTCTAGTATTCTGGGAAAAAATAAGTAATAAAATGACATTTTTCTTACCCATCTGGAAGGCCATCTACAGTGGATAGCTCTTCTGGCAATATTGGCAGGAAAGGTGATTGTGACATTGACAACAAACGTCCTACATGTTTGGTGGGGGTGTCACACGATAGGGCAAGTATCATTGTAGATAAACAGAACATTTTTTTGCTTTGGCTGTCACTTTACTGTGTGAGAATGTAAAAGATGGCTGGTGGTCATGCTTTTTAGTGCTCACCGGCAATGAATTGATTCTTTAATGGTAGTAAAACTCTGTCTTTCTTCCTAGAACACATTATAGTGGAGGCAGTGCCCCTAACCATGTTACAGACAGCCATGCAATTACTCAAAAGGAGAAGTGTAATCTTAATGAAAGGAAGCTAACTTTACCATTTTTTTTACACTTTAATTTTGTTGTATTCCACCACTTTTTATGGCTGGCACTCTTGGCAAAGGTGACATGCTAACGTCATTTTCAGGACACTCACAGAGCAGAATTACAATATCTTCTTCGTATGCACTGCAGTTATAATTGACAGTTAAAAAAAAAAAAAAGATCAGCCTTATGTGCAAGAGATGATACCACAGTATCTTGATTAGTAGAAGACCAGTGAGTATACAAGCCAAAAATGCATTGACATCAGAATTACATTCCTGAAAGCGATGACATCAGCATCAGCTCCTTTCTTGGAATCTCTGAAACCAGCATCCAGCACTAGTTAATGACATTATTCCCAGAATTCCACCCCCCCCGCTTCCCCCTGTAGTCTATGGCATTATGTGTTTTGCAAAAAAGCAGTGTGGCCAATGGCATGCAAGTTCAGCTGCACACCCTTCAAGCAAGTTTAATTTTTATAGCTCAGTTGAGTGAGGGCGCCCTCATTAACTGTTCAGTATGAAGTGCGACCAGCACTAGCAATCAGCTGGGAAGAAGCAGCTTGTTAGTAAGTATTTGTCAATTGTTTTTTGTTATAACAATATGGTTATTTTTGCACGCATGTCACAGCATTTCAGCATTATACTGCTTCTACACATGACTTCACACACTATCTGTGATCAAATTAACAGTGTTTATACATAGGTTTTTTGTTATTGTTCCACACAATGACACGCAGAAACTCTTATCTGAACCAGAGCAGCAGCAGCAGCAACAGTCAGTGTCATTTTTTTGCTGTCAAGAAGGGGCTCCCACTGCTTTGAAGCAACATGCTCTCCATTATATCTCAGTACTTCGACATTCATTATAAGAAATTTAATTTTGCCCAATAGTATTTGAACAGCCTGACAGCATCACACAGTGTAGTGCCAGCCTCATGTCAGCACTGTGTTGATGTCGTTTTGGTATCATGGTGGCATTACAGATGTCACACACCTGCATAATGTCACATCAGTGCCCGTAAGTAATTTACTGCTCAGAAAAAGGTTTAACCACTTGAACATGCACTTGCTACTAAGATAACTAATTAAGTGTCAAAGATAATAACATTATTCAATATTATGAGAAGGAAAGATGCTACTCACCATATACTAGAGATCCTGAGTCACAGATGGGCACAACAAAAAGACTCTTATAGTTAATTGTGAGAGTCTTTTTGTTGTGCCTATCTGCAACTCAGGATCTCTGCTATATGGTAAGCAGCAACTTTCCTTTTCATAATATTGTTACATTCCCTCCTGGATTTTCTATTGTTTGATAATAACACCATTCATTATACCAAAAGCTATATATTTACGCCTATCGATAAATTTTTCAAGCAGTCATGTGGGAACTTTCAAACAGTGAACATGTCAGGGCATATAGCAGCAAGACAGACATTGTATAAGTATTAGTATTGATGATGAATAAAAAATTCTAACCATGATACAGACATAATAAGCTTAAATATTTTTTTTTCCTTACCGACAATGCCCTGCCATTGCAGCAGCAGGAGCAGCTGCTGTCTGATACAGAAATAGTATTATATAACCTCATGTATATTTTAAACAAATATGGTACTAAATGAGTCTGTGTGAGTATGAAGTTGGAACATGAATTCTATACAGTGAAGGTATTTGGAAACCCATGATTTAGTGATGTTGAAGTAACATTATCACCGTATGAGTGTAATCGCTGTGTGATTGCTTCATCTCAGTGATATTGGGTGGATGTACAATCTCTACAGGGGACTTACCACATACAGTTAAAATATTTGAAGGAGCATATGTTTAAAAATCTAATGCTTACTAGCTGCACAGTGCAGCATGATATAGAGTGTCAGCAAAATTGGAAGCCATATGTCAACTGGTTCTTTGAGAAGCTGTGGACCAGTCTGCTGGATGTGACATGCAAAACTTGTTGACCATCAAAAGAAACCATCACTCAACTCTACAATCCATGTTGTGCATTGATGGCAATGGAAATGAATGAAATGTTCGCTGGATATAGGCACAGAACTATACTCTTGCTTAATTATTTTCATATAACCTGCTGTATGTAAGAATTTATAAGAATAAAAAAGTGTAAGAGTTACATGTGCATTATTTATTTCTCTATGAAACCCCTGTATACTGAGATAAATGACAGCCGTCAACATGGCCGAGTGAACAAAGCAGCCTCATCACAAGTCTGTTGTGGTAAGTGACTGGTCCTTCAATGGTACTAGAAAGAGGGAGGGGGAGAAGAAGAAAATGAAGAAGAAGAAGAAGAAGAAGAAGAAGAAGAAGAAGAGGAGGAGGAAGAGGAATGGTACACTGCTTCCCTATAATATAGGAGCTTTGATTGTCACACCTTCTGATTATTTTCAAAACACTAATTCAACCTAAATATAACTATTACAGGAATTTTTGTGTGCCATTGATGGAGTAACTTACCAGACATTCAGCAAAAAGCAATGATATTCCACCACCTGAGAAAGTGGAACCAAACAGTATTCACATTTGACAATGATGTTGTGGAAAACCTGGGTATGATACACAAATATTTTTGTTTCGATTGTCATCTGAAAGGCAATGTTTTTTATTTCAGTCAGACATACTCAAGGACACCAAACCAGTTGGTGAGGGATAATGCAAACTTTATTATTTTCAAACAAAACAATATTAATTTAAAAGTTATTTACCAAGTACACATAGGGAACGATATTATGTTCAACAAGTTTTTCAGCATATCTGCTAATTGCTAGAATAACACACATTAAGGCTTTATGGTGATTGATAAAATGAAAAAATTAAATAACTGAATGTGATGGAACTTCCAGGAGTTTGTGCATAAAGGGTAGTGCGTATGCTGTGGGCTATAGAAAATTTGCACATCTGCCATTCAATTGTTGTAGCGTATGGTGATTAACACACTGGATTTGCATTTGGGAGGATGTTGCTTCAAAATCTATGTCTTTAACAGTGTTGTTTATAGAGATTAATATGTCCCACACATCTTAAGACCTATGTTAAACCATGAAAGTTGGTATAGATGACTGTTGAACAGACATGAAGAGTTTTATAAATAGGTCTCCATGTTTACTGTGCACTTTACTCGCAGGGCAAAATGGCATGATACAAACCATTCCACTGTATAATCTTTCTTCGATGTACAATGTGAGCTTTTCATAATCTGAAAAGAAAATACACTGCACTTGCGGCAACAGCCCTTCTGACTGTGTTGCTTTCTTCAAGATATCTCATAATGTTCAAACATGGTGTGTGTTATAGATTATTACTGCAAATTTGGTTCAGTGATATTTTCGTCTGTACTGAACAACTTTCCAGTCTTTAGGCATAGACCTTCTGTTGGGTGAATGGCTGTATATGAATATTAAATCTGAACGTACTTAATCAATGTACCTCAAAAGAAACCTAAGTCGTGTGCAGTCTGGACTGAAAAACTTGCTGCAACCACTGTCAGTTTGCAATTTCTATGGATGTGTGGTTAAAAGACTGACTGTTATCCTTGTGTAGGGAATCACATGAAATTCATGCAGGTTGCACTGCTGCAAATTGTAGCTAGGAGCACACTGGCATTGGTTTGCACATGCCAGTTGATGCAGATTTCGTCCTGACAAGCTCGGGCTTGAATAGAAATGTATGTGTATTGAGGCAGCTCAAAAGTGAGCTGCCTAATCCACACGTGTGTCAATCATATAGTCTAACATCTGTGATCGCTAACCCATATTCACAGCACCTGAATATTTAATACAAATGTGTTACAGTATCGATATCTGCTCATAGATACAAAAGGCGCTAATTGTACTAATACTGACTACCATTTTTTAGATTCAATCATATATATATAATTTGCCTAGAGGACTAACAGTTCTTGTAGAATTCACATACACATAATGTCAGTGCCATGTGCCCGGCGTTCACCTAAAGGGATTAGCAAGCCCTCCGTCGCTGAAACATCATGGGTTTGCACATGTACAAGGCATTGCCTCTCTGGACTTCATTGATAACAAAAATGATGACAGATGGCAGGACAAGTGCCACTGGAGGTTCTCCATGCCAGGGACCTGTTTCCTCTGCATGTCAAGTGTGCAGAAGGGGATTGTCAAGAATTCCTCAGCACCCCAGCTATATAGGGTAGCATAATCCAACACATAGGCAGTTACCTCCTCTGGGCCAATTCATGCACCATCTCTTAGCAGCCCATCAGTCAGAGCCCATTCAGAAGCCACTGCTGCGGGACCTATGACTTTTCAGTGATATCCCGAGATGTACCTGTCAGCCAGCTACGCCGAACTCTCAACTTCCATCGTTGGAGTTTATCAGTGGTATAGTCTTTAGATCCTACAACAATTATTCACTGTGTGTTCCAGGCATATGCTTGTTAGTGTCTGAGAAGTTGTATTATTATTATTATTATTTTTTTTTATTGAGAAGAGTTTTTCCTTTGTTATTAAATCTCTCTACTGTGGTCATAATAAACCCTTGTTCTTGTTTACTTGTGTCTTATACTTTCTTATCAAGCATCTCCCTGTGGAAGGTATAGCACAAAGTGTCTCACATTAACATTTATCACCATTTTTCAGAATATGCTGTGACAAAAAAAAAAAAAAAAAAAAAAAAAAAAAAAAAAAAAAACCATAAGTTAATTTGTTATATGGAGGTGTTATGATGAGGGGCATTTAATAAGTAATGCAACACAGTTTTTTATAATCTCTCTACTGTGGCTGCAACAAACGTTGGTTCACTTGTGTGTTATTCTTTCTTATCAAGCATCTGTCTGTGGGAGATATAGCAGAAAGTGTCTTATGTTAACATATGTCACTATCAGGCATATCCTGTAAATTGTATCAAGCATCTTTGTTCTTGAAATTTCCTGGCAGATTAAAACTGTGTGCCGGACCGAGACTCGAACTCTGGACCTTTGCCTTTCGCGGGCAAGTGCTCTACCAACT
The DNA here is from genome assembly GCF_023898315.1 of Schistocerca nitens. NCBI lineage: Eukaryota > Metazoa > Arthropoda > Insecta > Orthoptera > Acrididae > Schistocerca > Schistocerca nitens. Next base: position 170,916,794 of record NC_064619.1, read on the forward strand.
GAGCTACCCAAGTATGACTCACGCCCCATCCTCACAGCTTTACTTCTGCCAGTATCTCGTCTCCTATCTTCCAAACTTTACAGAAGCTCTCCTGCGAAACTTGCAGAACTAGCACTCCTGAAAGAAAGGATATAGTGGAGACATGGCTTAGCCACAGCCTGGGGGATGTATCCAGAATGAGATTTTCACTCTGCAGCAGAGTGTGCGCTGATATGAAACTTCCTGGCAGATTAAAACTGTGTGCCGGACCGAGACTCGAACTCGGGACCTCTGCATTTCGCGGGCAAGTGTAGTGGTAAAGCACTTGCCCGCGAAAGGCAAAGGTCCCGTGTTCGAGTCTCGGTCTGGCACACAGTTTTAATCTGCCAGGAAGTTTCATATCAGCCCACACTCCACTGCAGAGTGAAAATCTCGTTCTGGATCTTTGTTCTTCTTTGAATATCCATAGTTTTTCTTATGCACTGCATGGTCATATTGCTGTCGACTTATTCGAAATCTGTTCAAATTGTTTTTTATTATGCTGCAGATGATCCTCCATGTACATAATTATGTTTAGTATCTGCTAGCTGAAGAACAATTGCTCTTTACTATGTTTCACTGGTGACAGAATTTATGGCTCCCTGACCAACAAGAATGATGAACTACGTGGCTTAATACTTGTTTCAATATCACTTTCACTTGTTAAGCATGTATCATCATTGTACCCCTCATGTACATTGCCTGCACAGTTGAGCATATAGGACACCACGCATTCGTGTGGCTCATGTTGCAGAAATGCTAATCTTTCATCTCCCACTTCTTTCTCACTCTACAAAATTTTTAGGATTCCTTTATGACAGAATGTCAATTCAGTAACTATTGTTGTAGATATAATCCAGTGTTTGCTTTGTTTATCAGTGTCATTGCTCTGCTTTCTATCGGTGCCGCTAGCATTGTAGCAGTGTTGTGAGTTACTTGTCAACTAAGCAATTCAACTACACTTTGTAGCCTCATGCTATGCCCACCATTGGATACCTCCAGTCCTGTCCCCTTTTACCATTAGCAGCCAATATTGTAGTTGCATGGTAGACAATATGTGGGGCATCAAATAAAATATCATTGATCTTTTGTAACCTGTCACTCAAGGGGTTCCTTGTGAGACTCAAGTTCTGGTAGTTGTTGCTGCTGCAGTGGCTGTGATACAATATAATCTAACAATACTGTGTTTGAAAGGTTTGGGAAGAAGACAGCCAACAGTGACTGCTGGTGTGGCTGTGCTATGACTTAGTCAAATGAGACCAGGTCTGCTGACATCCTGTGAACAGTGACTGCTGGTACTGCTACTGTAGTTCAGGTAGGAACGTATGCACGCCTTCATCTGTAAAAATAACAGAAAAAATCTTAGTATAAATGTTTTTAATTTGTCATAGAGCATATGTAAAATCTTGCATAGAGGCAGTGTAATGTTGTAGTGCTGTAGCACATGCACACAAAATAACCATATTGTTAGAACAAATAAGAATAGCAAATACTTACTGATACACTCCTTCACAGCTGATTGCTGCTGCTGGTGGCACTCATACTGAACGGTAAATGATGGCACTTATGCAATTGAATCATAAAAATTTTGGTGCGGGTTGAACTTGTAGGCCATGGGCCACACTCTGTATATCATCAATTTACAACTGACAGGTACAGTAATAGCCACTCATTGTCCTGCTATATTCCTCCTGTTTGCTTTGCAGACCAAGTAAACTGTCATGTCTTTCTATACAAGACCACTGCTGTGGCTCAGGCAACAGAAAGTCATGGAACACCTCTGTGCCCCAGTCCAGCAGTTCTGTCATCTTTGGATCAGGGGCCCCTTGAGCCGCAGGTGCCTGCCACTGTAGCTGTGCTGTTGCATAGTCAAATGACAGCAGGTCCGGTAGGCTGGGACAGTGGCTGCTGCTGCTGAGGCTATAGTACCACACAGATCACATCTGTGTTCTGGGCCAGCACCTGATTGGGGCTTGCAACAGTAACAATAAAACCTAAGTATAAACCCATTAAATGATGTGTAAAAACACACATGCAATATTTCTTTCTGTCATGCATGGAAACAATATAACATTAACTGCTGCCATCCCTCCACTCTGGGGTGCTGTGACATGTGCATTCAAACTGACGGCTTTTGCAAATGATAATGATATAAATAAAATAATATCAATAAAATAATATCAATAAATTAATAGGAAAAAATTGTTATAACAAAAAAAAGAATTTTCGAGTACTGTCAGACTTCTTCTCACCAGCTGATTGCTGTTATTATTAGTGGCCCTTCATACTGGACAAAGAACAGACAGCAAATGACAGCACTTGGGCTGTGGGCTGTCAAATTACAAAAATTAAAATTTTTTGAGGAGTGGGCACTGAGCTTGCATGCCATTGCCAGACACCATGATGACATCGACGAGTGCCCAATGAAGTGCGAGGCTCAGGATGGTAGGGGGTGTGGGATGAGCACGGCCTTCACATTGCAGTAATGTAATGATGTCATGGCCTTGTTGCAATTATCTGGATCTGATGACATCAGAATTGTAGGAAAGCAGATGCTGATGTCAATGCAATATTAACAAGCACACTTGCCTGAGCACCAGAAACTGAAGTCGGCAGCTCCAAGAATGCTGATGCAGATGTCATCTGTTCCAGAAATGCTGATGCTGGCATCAACGATTTGATCCAGAACCTGCAATGATCCTCTACTGTAAGATTCTCTCTTACCCACATTTTACTCTCTTGAAATCTCTGTGATGGAGGTCAGAATCACAATGACATCATTGATAGTCTTTGATGCTGCTCTGATATCCCCCCTCCTCCTAGGACACTTTAAACCTTCTCTAAGAACATTGTGGACCTGCAGCAGCACTGAACATGAACACACACCTTTGGTGTGTTGTGCGACTGCAATCTTTACTCTGGTGTACTTTACAAATGGCCCTGTACAGAAACAGCCATCCACTGATTCCTAGGTTCCCGTGTGTTCCTAGGTTCCCGTGTGACAGCCAACCATTTTGATACACCTCATCTGAGTGGCACTACATTGCTGAACTAGCACTTGCTGGCCACATTTATGGCAGAGTAAAGACTGTGGTCACACTGTACTCCAAAAGAGTGCAGTCACGTTCAGTGGGTTTCCAGGCTCACGATGTCCTTAAAATCGTTGAATCATCCAGTGCTTGTACACTGTGTCAAAGGTTGTCAAGAACATCCCCCTGTTGCTTTTGGTGTTGCGCTGTGTTGTTTTCGACTGCGGAGTGGGTGGAAATCAACGCCATCTAAGGAAGGAGTAGGTTCATTTACGCCCTTTATGCCATCCTCTGAGGCCTTTTTGTGTCAGTTTTGAGCAGTGTTGTGTCTGAAATGTTTTCCTGGACACCCGTAAGACAACCACGTGATTTATACACTGGGTGCTGAGGTTCTGACCTCCATCAAAAAGGGTGAAATATGGGTAACTAGGGTGAGATGGGATGGGGCCCCTCCACGCCCGCACCAACGTGGTGACCAAACCAAAAGTTCTACTGTCACCTCCATAAACATGTTAGTTATCTAGTAAGTGGATCACAGGATGCTGGGCTGTGATGTTATTCGTGCGTCTGGGTAAGACTAAGCATTAACGCGGTCCATCGGGTGATAGATAGTGGACGAAACACGAGTGAGGGTAGCGATTTGAAGAGCAGAGGGAAAAAAGTGCCAAGGCTCGTGCTGTGGGAAAAAAACCTCTGCGACAGTGGGATGGGTAGTAAGAGCAGTAGTGGCTTACTAGCTGTGATAGTTCATGCAAGGTTGGATTTGTTAGTATGGGTATCATGCATCATTACCGTAGCAAGTGATAGCGATGTATCCCAGTTGCTGCAGCTGCTACATTTCTGGAACAATCAAGATCGTTATACAGTAGTGGGAGATCGGCCATAGATCATCTCACTGTGTGGGGGATGTGTTGAGCTTGTCTGCATGCAGTGTACGGTACGGCTTCCCTGCATGGTGCCAATTATTCAGCCGTGTATTCCAGCTGGATATCCAGTAATGGCATCTGATTAACAGGGACTCACCTGTACCGTTGTGTTTGCGTGTGCTTGGCCATAGATGTTAGGTCCTTACAAGTATGTCTTTTGGTCTTTTATGTTTCCATCTATGGTTGTGGTCATAGTTCCCCAGATTCAGAATAAACGGGTTCTGCGAATGTCTGGAGTTTCTGTATAGTCTTGTGGTGAGTTTGTGGATTACCTCCGCGAGAGTCTCAAGTCGGTACTCCCGGTGAAGGTCCGCAATGCCTGTGTATCGTGGAGAATTGCTTATGAGCAGCCTTCCCAGTGGGTGACACATCCATGGTGGCGTTGAGCAGAATTTTGTTGACAATGTGACACCATTAACCCTTACACTCAAATGAACGTCTGAGTGAGTTCTGCACTTTTTCTCACATGTGCCAATCCTTTTGCACCATTACAGGGGAAGGATGTAGTCATCTTTGTGGCAAAATTCAGTGTCGCAATGGTAAACAATTAAGGGGCTTTGAAAATTGATACTTTAATTGTGTTGCACATTGCGGAAGTAACTTGCGGCGTGCCGCAGGGAAGTGTGTTATGACTCTTACTGTCTTGTTGTATACTGAGGACTCGGTGCACAAGCCATGGGTGGTAGCCGCATGGCCTGAGGCGCCTTGCCACGGTTCGTGCGGGTCCCCCCGTCAGAGATTCAAGTCCACCCTCTTGCATGAATGTGTGTGTGTGTGTGTGTGTGTGTGTGTTTTCTTTAGCGTAAGTTAGTTTAGGTTAGATTAAATAGTGTTTAAGTCTAGGGACAAATGACCTCGGCTGTTTCGCCTCATAGGAACTTAACACTTCCACTACCACCACCCAGTGCACAATATTAACAGTAACCTCACTCTATTTACAGTACAGTCCAGAATCAGCATCCCAATCAGGAAAAATTGCCAGGAGCATTGAGGCGGTCATCCCATGGACGCGCCAGGTTGAAGATACCTCTATGGTAAGACACTATGTCCTGCTGCGTGAAGATATTTGCAACAGCCCGCCGCACATCCTTGTCCGACATGAACTGTCGATCCTTTGAGGCCTTTTCGAAGGGACCAAAGGTGTGATGATCAACACTATAGAGCGGGTGCTCGAGTGTCTCCCTTTTGAGTTCCATAACTTCTGCATTGCGACATTTGCGGTGTAGAGAAGTTTGTTATCATGAAGCAGCAGCACTCCTTGTCGTGGTTTTCCTGGATTTTTCTGACATACGAACTGCCCCATACACGGTGGTCCTGCCTGGCCGCATTTGGTAATAACGTCGCCATAATTCATGATTCCACATTTGCCACACACACGTCAGGAGGAAGCGAATGGCACACTTATCCCTTGCCTACAAGCCAGTGCTTATACCCCGCATCCAAGTTCTGCTACGTTGCGTATATGGTGCAGGAATGCCCCCAAACAGAAACTTTTTAATCGCACCTTTACCAATACCATCTGAGAAAATGCTGCTCAAATATTCAGTAAAATATAGATAAAATTTCAAAGTGGTGCAAAGATTGTCAGCTTGCAGAATGAGATTTTCACTCTGTAGCGGAGTGTGCGCTGATATGAAACTTCTTGATAGATTAAAACTGTGTGCCGGACCGAGACTCGAACTAGGGACCTTTGCCTTTCGCGTGTAAGTGCTCTACCAATTGAGCTACCCAAGCACGACTCATGCTCCATCCTCACAGCTTTACTTCTGCCAGTACCTCGTGTCCTACCTTCCAAACTTTAGAGACGCTCTCCTGCGAACCTTGCAGAACTAGCACTCCTGAAAGAAAGGATACTGCGGAGACACGGCTTAGCCACAGCCTGGGGGATGTTTCCAGAATGAGATTTTCACTCTGCAGCGGAGTGTGCGCTGATATGAAACTTCCTGGCTGATTAAAACTGTGTGCCGGACCGAGACTCGAACTCGGGACCTTTGCTTTTCACGGGCAAGTGCTCTGCCATCTGAGCTACCCTAAGCACGACTCACGACAATGATGGTAGAGCACTTGCCTGCGAAAGGAAAAGGTCCTGAGTTCGAGTCTCGGTCCGGCACACAGTTTTAATCTGCCTGTAAGTTTCATTGTCAGCTTGCTTTAAATGGTGCACTTAACCCACAAGCACTAAATATGAGTGAATCACAACTGGAATCTGCGAACTCATATAAAGACGTGCAAGTAACAATTTCTATTGCTATGAAGGGGAAGTATTACAAGTGACGGATTTACATTTAGGCCCATTAGGCACGGGCATAGGGGCGGCACCTTAAGGGGGGTGGCATTTTTTGCTCTGTACTCATTTCAACCTTTTATGTTTTAAAAGAACTGCACTAACAAACGACAAAAAATTTTAATATTGTTAAACAACTTGCTAGTTTAAAGAATCCTTAAGAACGATATTCAACAATACAAGCTTCGAAATATACATAGTTTACTTGGTGACTGAATGGAAATTTAACATTAGGTTTCTGTCTGGCATCATCTTCATGATTGTTCAAAGTATTTTGAAGTAAGCAGTCAGGACGGTAATCTACAATAGAATGTTTGAAACGTTATTATACCGTACCGAGAATGTTGTCGGCTTCTACTTCACCCTACCATATTTTCCCCGTGAAAATACCGGGACCCCTGAAAACCTGTGATAAACTAATCAGCAGTTTCTTAAATACTGTAACATGTGTGGGCCTCAGTATGTAAAACCCGACTCTACTTAAATTTCTTGTAGAAATTACGGGAAAGTATCAAGACAACCCTTCATTACTGTAATTAATGTAATAGCTCTGTGGTCTTCAATATCTGAGCTTTGATTTAATGAAACCGTTTAACAAAAGATGTTGATACTGGGAATGTTTTAAGCCCATGTTTACACGAAAAGAACAGAAGCAGAATATCTAATAATGTGTGAAATACACTTCACAACAGTTAAAAAATTTGTTTTTATTTATAGTTACTTTTTTGTCGAAAAAAGAAGAAAAAACCAAATTTCGTTTGTCTCATTTATTGTGCTCCAGGCTGCACGACATCAAAGTTACCACTTTTTGCAAATTTTATATTATACTTCTTAAGTAAGCTTTTTTTCTTCGAGGGGCAGTTATTTTTATTTTGTATTGGAACAAAAGGTGCATTTGCGTGTAGATATAACAGCAGTGATCACACATGTGACACACTACATCAACTGCCAACAAGACTACTAAAACTTTGTAGTCTGTCTTCTCTGCCCACAGAAACCGCTAAAATGATATAAGTGGGATAAGAGTTGATCCAGCACACCTCACTCCAAGAAATTGCAAAAACGATTTGCTTTTTAAATTAGAAAGACAGTGTCAAGAATATTCAGAACATGTTTGCGTCCCAGCTACAACACCGGCCAAAAAAGGGAGTGTCCCGTTTTCTTTACGAGACGAATTCCAGCAGGCAGGTGTGCTTCTACTGTTCACTGACGACAGAGGAACAGACGACAATGAAATTAAATTATTCTGCATTGTCGTTCTTTCATAGCACAGTTATGTCGAGTAATCCTAGTTGGTCAGTTCATCGCTCCGTGTTTAAAGGAAAAATCTTTGTGCCCGTGTGCCGTGTCCATGTGCGGTGTAATACGATTGTAACTGGATACTGCCTTTCTTTCTTTTCTTTTACAATTTTTCTTCTTTTGTTTTGACTGTTGGTTGAATATTTTGTAAGTGCCTTAACATGAATAACAGTGAAACAAGCAAACGTGCAAAATTAAGTGGAGTGGCATTTTGGAAATTATCAAAGGAAAGGCGAGAACGAGAAGCCAATGTTCTAAAAACTCACGGCAGAGTAGATAAATTTTTCGCAAAAAAAGTTGTTGGTTCGACTTCGAGTTCAAGTAGTATGGATGATATTTCTGTCACTGCAGCTGTTGTAAAAGAAGTAAATACAAACGAAACAAAAGTTAAAGACGAAGAAAAGCAAATTGTTCCTGATTTCCAGTTTCACGAAAAACGAAGTGTCGAGTCAGATATTACAATAAGAAATAACATCGTTACTGATGATCCTGCATGCTGTGTCAATGAATCCATAATCACAATTAACAAAAAAGTCACTGGGAACAATAGATAACCATTTCGAGTTGAGTCGTATGTTGAGACAGAAAAAATATACTGGCGCTGTGTGTTGAAAAGGGTATTTGCAATAGTGAGGAAGCTAACAAGTCGTGGATTTCCCCTATGTGGACACGTTGAAAGATTCCATTCATACAAGTTTTCTTTCTTCAACAATCTGTGATGAAATAACAGAGCTTCTTTCTAAACGAATAAAAAAAATTATCATAAGTGAATTAAAACAGGCCAAATATTTCTCTATAATAGTAGATTCTACTGTGGACATTTCACATATTGATTAATTATCTTTCATATTAAGATATGTGAAAGAGAATGGTGAAACTGTTGAACATTTTCTTCTGCTTTTACCAAACCCGGGACACAGGTGCGAAAACTTAGCTGAGGCCGTACTAAAAGTCCTGTCTACAAATTACATTGATATTACTGACTGTAGAGGCCAGTCATATGACAACGCAAGCAATATGTCAGGACCCTACACTGGCTTGCAGGCACGCATTAAAGAACGAAATCCGAAAGCGCATTGAGTACCTTGTGCAGCACATCCTTCGAATTTAGTCGGCACTAGTGCTGCAAGCTGTTGTCGGGAAGCATGTTCATTTTTCAGTGTTGTGCAAAACCTTTATAATTTTTTCTCTGCTTCTACACAGCGCTGAAATAATCTTCTTCATGAAATCAGTAAGCAAAACGGTAAAAAGTTTATCAAAAACACACCGGTCAGCAAGAGAGGAAGCATGTGTAAACATACATGAAAACTGGGAGGGCATTATCAATGCCCTCACACATATTGCCAATAATACGTTTGAAAAACAACTTGAGCGAAATGAGGCTTAAGCTTTATTGAATCAACTCAGCAGACCAAAAGTAGTATTCATGACGACAGTTTGGACCCAGCTAGCACTCAAGCTTATTTCAAGGTGGATATTGAGTTTAGGTTCAGTTGAAAATTCAAGATTAAAAAATCAACCTGTTACACAGCTTATTTCAAGGTGGATATTGAGTTTAGGTTCAGTTGAAAATTCAAGATTGAAAAATCAACCTGTTACACAGTTTACATCAAGCTGTAAAAATTTAGCTTGAATTAAAATAATTTTCCCAAGCTTGAAATAAACTGTAATTTCCCTGGAAGGTTGTACAGCAGATGCGCGCGCAGCATAGCTTCCATAGACGTCCACGGGAAGCGCCACAAGCGTTTATAAGCCTTGCAGTTGCACTGACTCTGCTAGGTTTACGGCAATTTTATTTTTGTGACGTGCGTTAATGATTGTTGACTGTTGTGAAGTTTGTTTTATACTGGAAAATATTTCGGAAAGTGTGTGGTGTCCCCTGCCTTACTGCTACACCGGGTCTGAAGAAGATATATAGTGTATTACAGGTACGCTGGTGCATTTTTTCTCTAGTGGTACCTTAATATTACAAATGTTAAATATTATTACGTAACGTAAAGAAATATCATATTCTTTTACGTAGAAAAATTGAACCTGGATGAAAGTGAAATGGATTACCAGCTAAGAAAACATATTACAAGTTGTTCAGCAAAAAGAGGTCGTTTTAAACTAGCTCTCTAGTACGTGGCACCAATAAATTAAAACTTAATGTTATTTTACCTTTTTAAAATCTCGCCTTTTTATATATATCGCCCTATTACATTTGTTTACTTGTAAATACTTGTGTGTGTCACACCATGAATGAATAATCATGAAGTGTGAAAAGTTTCTTTGCTAATACAAATATTAATGACATGGTGAACGGGAAAAGTGCATCAAGAACCAGTCACTACATAGGTGTCAGTCTTTTTTTTTTATGTAGCTTTGACTGGTCTTCAATTGCTCTTAATTTTGTTGTTCCCTAGGTGAAATAATACTGCAAGGCCTACTGGTATTTCTTACTTTTATTGTTAGGCTATTTGTAATGTGGCTGAAATCTAATAAAATGCAATATTAAAATATGACAAGGAGAACATTTTTTGTTCTTTTACATTTCAGTTTCACTGAACTGGTAATTTCTTAGATTCATTTCGATTTCATCTTTTATTTCATTTTGATTCAGTTTTACTCACCAAAATATAATTGTGGATAGAATAAAACATCTACATTTTTCTAAACGGTAGTTTCCTTATAAGCTTACAGTATGAGGTGTATATGATTTCAAGTAATTGCGTCTTTATAATTCAGATTAAATGGTCCTGAAACTGTTAGAAATAGTGATGTGTGGCTTCTTCATGAAGTCATCGCAAAATTACCCAACTGTCATCTTTACTTTCAAAATTTCAAACAAAAAGTTATTTCAAATTACTTTAAAAACTGTTTGGAATGAAGTCACCAAAAGCAGCTGCTTACTCAGTGACGTTTATACTAGTTAATGATTCTTACTACATCAGTGAGTTTTAAGTTATTTTGCTAATCTGGGGCATAAATTATATTTAGGTTGATCAGTTTCAACGTTTTACATTTTTTATGTTTAGGTATGGCTAACATTTTCTTTTACCTGTTACAGGAGCATTATACCAGCAGAAGTCAGCGATATTTGATCCTGCTCTGGTCTGTGTGCTGGGGCCGGAGGGGCTTCAGAATAATTAAATTTTAAATTAAAACAATTTTAAACACTTCGAAAATAAAATTTTTTAAACATACATGTCTTGATAATTTTTTTTCACATCATTTCCATTCTGATATTTATTTATTTAATTAGGTTCAATAAATTCAGATTAATAATTATGTAGCTTAAAACAAGCTGTAAATACCAGGCTGTATTCCACGTGTGTAGATACAGCTGGAGCCAAACTTGATAAGTCAAGCTTGAAATATAGCTTGAACTCTGCCAACTTTGATGTTTGTTTCAAGCTTGAATCCAACTAACAGGCCGGAATATTCCAGCTTTGATCAAGCTCATAAACTTGAACTTTACATCTGGAAACAAGTTTGAAACCAGCTTACTGTGCTATCTGGGGAAGGACATACTCCAGAGATTTAATAGTGTAAATCTGGAATTGCAAAGTGTAAATATTGATACTAAAATAGAGCATGAATTATATAAATCACTCGTAGGATTTATTGCATCTATTCGTGGCATGTTCAACAAGTATCCATGGAGAATGTGACTGATACAGACTATGAATGCACCTATAAAAGATCACAAAAACACAAACTTCATGATGACAAAGAAGCGGACTCTTTTCCTGACTGGAAGGGAAAAATTTAGATTGAAACATTTCACCCAGTACTCGACAAGTTGTACGCCGAAAAATTGAGGAAGAAGGAAAGATATAAAAACACTGTTGGACTCCTTCACAGTTTTCAGTAACCTTAAGAACAGTTCACCTGATGATATTGCTGAACGTGCAACAAAACTCCGAGCGTCATATGACACAAATTTAGAGCCTTCCTTCCCTAGTGAATATGTACATTTCGCGAAACTTTTGAAATCTTCTGAGATTAGTGATACACCAGTCGAAATGAGTAATTTTTTTTACGAAAAGAGAGGTTACAGTCCGTGTTTCCGAATGTTGACATCGCTCTTCGAATATTTCTATGTAGGGCACTTACAAATTGTTCAGCTGAACGCTCGTTTTCGGCTCTTAAAAGACTGAAATCGTACCTACGTTCTACCTTGTCTGAGGAGAGATTGAACGATTGTCCATTCTTCACATCGAAGCCGACCTCCTAACTGATAACAGTATGAAGACATGATCAACAAGTTTTCTGCCACCAAAGCCAGACGCAAACTTTGCTGACTGGTGAGTTTCTTTATTTATTCATATTAGTTTTAAAAAATTATTTTTATTATAACTTAGAGCACATTCATTGGATTTACAAACTACATATTACCTTTTTATTTTACAATTGCCGATGGCAGAATGCGGAACTAAGCCTCGTATACGTGCAGACGTGACCGAAGGCGCCCGGCAACACTAAACAACACCCGAATGGCCCAGGCCGGTCGGCGCTGTACAGGCAAGTCATACTGATACTGTAATTATATATTACAACTGATGCGTGTTCTTGGCGTCTGCGGAAATGCATAGTTATCGTGGAAATATACATTATCGGAGAGTACGCTCAGCTGAAAAAATGTTAATAAATAACGCAGTTCAGTTCTGTCGATAAATACGTAAAAGCTTTCCTAATGCCGTTAGAGCTATGACGAGAGCAGTAGGTGCAGTACAAAACTGTTAAGCCCTTACAAGGTTTGAAGGTATTGTGTACACTTATTATGCAGCATCTAGCTACACAGACCCTAATGCTTTACCCTTTAACTAACAAATTTGATTTTTCCACACTAGACCGTAATACTATGTAATAGCAAATCCAGTTCTGTGTTTGTTCGCCTGAATTTAGTTATTAGTTCGTACACCGAAATCTCTGTTTCATTTTCACTTCTTACACTTTCTATAGATTCACATATTAATACCGAACGTGTTTTTTTTATCTGCTACACATTCAAGTTATTAGATCGATAAACTACAGTTTAATTTTAATTTTGAACGCATGTCTGTCAAAGTAGGTATTAATTTCTAACATATGACACGTTCGCTTCAATTTTTAGATCATATCACAACTTTTTTTCCAATTTCAACGGCTTCGTGTAAAAGAACATATTAAAAGTGAACGTATAACAAAAATCCTTTGTCTCCTACACGCTCTGCTGAATTTTTAGGCCATAAAATAAAAGTCATTTTTCTAGTGTTCGTTTCTGTTGTCTTTCGACAGAAGAATGTGTTAACACAATGCAGTTTTAAGTTTGTTTTATCCGCTGCCGTACACTAAATAAAGTTCAGGAACCATATTGCATTTTGATTGAGCGCGACTAGAACGCTGACGCGTCCTCCAGAACAGCGAATAGCAGAGTACGGAAAAAGCTCACAGCGCTCCCACTCAAAAGGCAATTGTGAAGTGATCGAGTAATAGTTAATATTTAAAACACGTTTTTGGGGGAAGGCGCATATAATATGGTGTGCCTAGGGGAGCAAAATTTTTAAATCCGCCACTGAATATTACATACCAGGTGTAGAAATATGAAACCGGAATTTCCCTACAGACGGTGCTAGCTGTCAGACCGTGTGACCACCTCTGCAGCGCCAATTGCTTCCTGTAACGGCTGATGGCGAATGTCAGCACACCGTAATCCAAGATCCATACATTGGTATCTGTTTCAAACCTGTACACATGTCAAGTATTGTGCATAAGAACAATGATTTGCGGACAGCATTGGTTTTCTGTTATGATTTGAAGAAAATTGCTGCAGAATCGCATCGAATGCTCGTCGATGCTTTCGGCGAACATGCTCTTTGGAAAAAACAATGTTTCGAGTGGTTCAAAAAATTCAAAAGTGCTCCCTGCCGCCATTGGATAAGCAGCTGCCAGCAGCAAGTCGTATACTCTTAGCTCACTTTTTTGTTACACAGTTTAATTCTTAATTTTTTTTGCGTGTTTTTGGGTACTTGCATTGTTTAATTCGTAAATTTCGGGCGTATTATAGTATTTGAGATTTGTAGCATCGCGTTTTAGTACCTGAATAGTGTAAAATCGCGTAGTCTCCTTCCGCCAAGCCCGCATCTCGTGGTCGTGCGGTAGCGTTCTCGCTTCCCACGCCCGGGTTCCCGGGTTCGATTCCCGGCGGGGTCAGGGATTTTCTCTGCCTCGTGATCGCTGGGTGTTGTGTGTTGTCCTTAGGTTAGTTAGGTTTAAGTAGTTCTAAGTTCTAGGGGACTGATGACCATAGATGTTAAGTCCCATAGTGCTCAGAGCCATTTGAACCATTTCTTTTCCTTCCGCCGCCGAGCAGTGTGTCAGCAGTGCCCAAGTAGCAGCATTACTGCATTTACTAGGCAATCTTGTATTTTAATAACCGTTTAAATTTTGTGTCGAATTGTTTGTGCTCTCTGTAGATTAGTTCAGACGTTATTTGCACAACAGTTTCTAGCATGGATAGGGACTGCAACTGCTGTGTTCGGATGCGGGCTGAGTTAGCATCCCTTCGCTCCAATCTTCAGGCAGTGTTGGCTTCGGTCACACAGCTTGAGGCTATTGCCAACGGGCATCACTGTGGGGGTTCGGATGGGGGTTTGTCGGGGACGGCCAGCCCATCCCACGCATCCCCTGATCGGACTACGGCTGTGGCTGCCCGGGATACTGCCCATATTGAGGCTGACCCCTCACCCGTGGTAGAGTGGAAGGTCGTCTCGAGGTGCGGCAGAGGGCGAAAGACATTCCGGAGGGCTGAACGGAAGGCCTCTCCAGTTTGTCTGATGAACTGGTTTCAGGCTCTGTCTCCGGCTGATACTGATCTTCGGCCGGACATGGCTGCTTGTCCTGTTCCAGAGGTTGCCCCTCAGTCTGCAAGATCCAGGCGGTCGCAGAGGGTGGGCTTACTGGTAGTGGGGAGCTCCAGCGTCAGGCGCGTAATGGGGCCCCTTAGGGATATGGCAGCAAGAGAGGGAAGAAAACCAATGTGCACTCCATGTGCATTCTGGGGGGAGTCATTCCAGATGTGGAAACGGTCCTTCCGGATGCCATGAAGGGTACAGGGTGCACCCATCTGCAGGTGGTCGCTCATGTCGGCACCAATGATGTCTGTCGCTATGGACCGGAGGAAATCCTCTCTGGCTTCTGGCGGCTATCTGATTTGGTGAAGACTACCAGTCTTGCTAGCGGGATGGAAGCAGAGCTCACCATCTGCAGCATCGTCGACAGGACTGACTGTGGACCTTTGGTACAGAGCCGAGTGGAGGGTCTGAATCAGAGGCTGAGACGGTTCTGCGACCGAGTGGGCTGCAGATTCCTCGACTTGCGCCATAGGGTGGTGGGGTTTCGGGTTCCGCTGGATAGGTCAGGAGTCCACTACATGTAGCAGGCGGCTACACGGGTAGCAGGGGTTGTGTGGTGTGGACTGGGCGGTTTTTTATGTTAGATGGCCTCGGGCAAGTACAGAAAGGGCAACAGCTTCAGAGGGTGCGGGGCAAAGTCAGGACGTGCGGGGACCAAGCAGCAATCGGTATTGTAATTGTAAACTGTCGAAGCTGCGATGGTAAAGTACCGGAACTTCAAGCGCTGATAGAAAGCACCGAAGCTGAAATCGTTATAGGTACGGAAAGCTGGCTGAAGCCAGAGATAAATTCTGCCGAAATTTTTACAAAGGCACAGATGGTGTTTAGAAAGGATAGATTGCATGCAACCGGTTGTGGCGTGTTTGTCGCTGTTAGTAGTAGTTTATCCTGTAGTGAAGTAGAAGTGGATAGTTCCTGTGAATTATTATGGATGGAGGTTACACTCAACAACCGAGCTAGGTTAATAGTTGGCTCCTTTTACCGACCTCCCGACTCAGCAGCATTAGTGGCAGAACAACTGAGAGAAAATCTGGAATACATTTCACATAAATTTTCTCAGCATGTTATAGTCTTACGTGGAGATTTCAATTTACCAGATATAGATTGGGATAGTCAGATGTTTAGGACAGGTGGTAGGGACAGAGCATCGAGTGACATTATACTGAGTGCACTAACCAAAAATTACCTCGAGCAATTAAACAGAGAACTGACTCGTGGAGATAACATCTTGGACCTACTGATAACAAACAGACCCGAACTTTTCGACTCTGTAAGTGCAGAACAGGGAATCAGTGATCATAAGGCCGTTGCAGCATCCCTGAATATGGAAGTAAATAGGAATATAAAAAAAGGGAGGAAGGTTTATCTGTTTAGCAAGAGTAATAGAAGGCAGATTTCAGACTACCTAACAGATCAAAACGAAAATTTCTGTTCCGACACTGACAATGTTGAGTGTTTATGGAAAAAGTTCAAGGCAACCGTAAAATGCGTTTTAGACAGGTACGTGCCGAGTAAAACCGTGAGGGATGGGAAAAACCCACCGTGGTACAACAACATAGTTAGGAAACTACTGCGAAAGCAAAGAGAGCTTCACTGCAAATTTAAACGCAGTCAAAACCTCTCAGACAAACAGAAGCTAAACGATGTCAAAGTTAGCGTAAGGAGGGCTATGCGTGAAGCGTTCAGTGAATTCGAAAGTAAAATTCTATGTAGCGACGTGACAGAAAATCCTAGGAAGTTCTGGTTTACGTTAAATCAGTAAGTGGCTCGAAACAGCATATCCAGACACTCCGGGATGATGATGGCATTGAAACAGAGGGTGACACATGTAAAGCTGAAATAGTAAACACCTTTTTCCAAAGCTGTTTCACAGAGGAAGACCGCACTGCAGTTCCTTCTCTAAATCCTCGCACAAACGAAAAAGTGGCTGACATCGAAATAAGTGTCCAAGGAATAGAAAAGCAACTGGAATCACTCACCAGAGGAAAGTCCACTGGACTTGACGGTATACCAATTCGATTCTACACAGAGTACGCGAAAGAACGTGCCCCCCTTCTAACAGCCGTGTACCGCAAGTCTCTAGAGGAACGGAAGGTTCCAAATGATTGGAAAAGGGCACAGGTAGTCCCAGTCTTCAAGAAGGGTCGTCGAGCAGATGCGCAAAACTACAGACATACAGTATATCTCTGACGTCGATCTGTTGTAGAATTTTAGAACATGTTTTTTGCTCACGTATCATGTCGTTTCTGGAAACCCAGAATCTACTCTGTAGGAATCAGCATAGATTCCGGAAACAGCGATCGTGTGAGACCCAACTCGCTTTATTTGTTCATGAGACCCAGAAAATATTAGATACAGGCTCCCAGGTAGATGCTATTTTCCTTGACTTCCGGAAGGTGTTCGATACAGTTCCGCACTGTCGCCTGATAAACAAAGTAAGAGCCTACGGAATATCAGACCAGCTGTGTGGCTGGATTGAAGAGTTTTTAGCAAGCAGAACACAGCATGTTGTTATCAATGGAGAGACGTCTACAGACGTTAAAGTAACCTCTGGCGTGCCACAGGGGAGTGTTATGGGACCATTACTTTTCACAATATATATAAATGACCTAGTAGATAGTGTCGAAAGTTCCACGCGGCTTTTCGCGGATGATGCTGTAGTATACAGAGAAGTTGCAGCATTAGAAAATTGTAGCGAAATGCAGGAAGATCTGCAGCGGATAGGCACTAGGTGCAGGGAGTGGCAACTGATCCCTAACAGAAACAAATGTAATGTATTGCGAATACATACAAAGAAGGATCCTTTTTGTATAATTATATGATAGCGGAACAAACACTGGTAGCAGTTACTTCTGTAAGATATCTGGGAGTATGTGTGCGGAACAATTTGAAGTGGAATGATCATATAAAATTAATTGTAGGTAAGGCGGGTACCAGGTTGAGATTCATTGGGAGAGTCCTTAGAAAATGTAGTCCATCAACAAATGAGGTGGCTTACAAAACACTCGTTCGACCTACACTTGAGTATTGCTCATCAGTGTGGGATCCGTACCAGATCGGGTTGACTGAGGAGATAGAGAGGATCCAAAGAAGAGCGGCGCGTTTCGTCACAGGATTATTTGGTAAGCGTGATAGCGTTACGGAGATGTTTAGCAAACTCAAGTGGTAGACTCTTCAAGAGAGGCGCTCTGCATCGCGGTGTAGCTTGCTGTCCAGGTTTCGAGTGGGTTCGTTTCTGGATGAGGTATCGAATATATTGCTTCCCCCTACTTATACCTCCCGAGGAGATCACGAATGTAAAATTAGAGAGATTCGAGCGCGCACGGAGGCTTTCCGGCAGTCGTTCTTCCCGCGAACCATACGCGACTGGAACAGGAAAGGGAGGTAATGACAGTGGCACGTAAAGTGCCCTTCGCCACACACCGTTGGGTGGCTTGCGCAGTATGAATGGAGATGTAGATTTTGACGTGAGAAACGACGAGCGCGAGATTCCACCTAAAAGTTCGGAGACAACGAATTGCAAGCCTTATTGGATGAAGATGATACTCAAACTCAACAGGAACTCGCGGAACAATTGAATGTCACGCAGAAAACAGTTTCTCTTCGGTTGAAAACTATGGGAAAGAGGCAGAAACTGGGAAAATGGGTTCCGCATGAACTGAATGAAAGACAGCAAGCGAATCGAAAGACCCCTTTTTAAATGCTGCTCGCCAGATACAAAAGAAAGTCGTTTCTCCATCGAACAGTGACAGGTGATGAAAATGGATATATTTCGAGAATCCTAAGCGTTGTAAGTCATGGGTGAATCCAGGCAAACCATCGACATCGAATACAAGACCAAATCGCTTTGGAAAGAAGACAATGCTCTGTGTTTGGTGGTATCAGAAGGACGTCATCTATTATGAGCTGCTAAAACCTGGGGAAACCTTTAACAATGATCGCTACCAACAGCAAATGATCGATTTAAATCGAGCATTACGTGAAAAACGACCGCAATATGGAAAAAAGGCAGCACAATGTCATATTGCTCCATGATAACGCCCCACCACAAACAGGAAAACGGGTCAAGGAAAAGGTCGAGGCGTTTATTTGGGAAATACTAGGGCATGCTGCTTACTCTCCCTATCTGACTCCTTCCAGTTATCTATTTGCATAACTGAGACCCACACTCGTTAAACAGCGCTTCAATTCGTATGAAAATGTACGAAAATGGATCGTTGACTGGTTCGCTTCAAAAGAATAACTGTTTTTTGGCGTGGCCTTCCGGAGAGGTGGGAGAAATGTATAAATAGCAATGAAGATTATTTTGAATAAAATATTGTTTATCAGTTTCAAACAACAGAGTGTAATTATTGCAACCAAATTCCGGTTTCATACTTCTACACCTGGTAGGCTCAGTCGTCTATAAAGCAGGTGACAGAATTTAGCTCACTGGTAGGATACTGGGAAAAATGCAGTAAATCTAAAAGGGGGTGTTTTGGAGAGTTCGATGATTTTCTATGGTTGGAAATGCCAAACATAAAGAATTTTTTAATTTGAGTGTAACGTAATACTAACAGGAAAGCCGCGCGGGATTAGCCGAGCGGTCTAGGGCGCTGCAGTCATGGACTGTGCGGCTAGTCCCGGCGGAGGTTCGAGTCCTCCCTCGGGCGGATATGTGTGTTTGTTCTTAGGATAATTTAGGTTAAGTACTGTGTAAGCTTAGGGACTGATGACCTTAGCAGTTAAGTGCCATAAGATTTCACACACATTGTTGAACTAATAGGAAAACAGAAGTATATGCCTGGTTTTCTCACTGTAGAGGTGTGTTTGATGTTGTACAACAGTGCATCAGTTAATTAGTTAGTGCCATGTCACACAGGTCATTTGCTTGATTTCTGCCATGATGATGTGGAGCTAGACTGTGACTACTTATAAACGAACTGTTCATGTGTATGACTGTAGTCTATGCTGGCCATTTACTGATTATTAATTATAATGGGTCTTCAATTTAATGAATTCAAGTGGATCTAATTTACTAAATTTAACAACAAAAGCGAATTACTTTATCTTCTGAAAGCTATAGTTTTTATTCTAAAAATTTGACAGTAGAGTGGGAAGTGATGTTAAAAAAAAACGTATTTTTAGATTTAAAAATTTGCTTTGCTGCCTCCTGGGCACTTTGTGTTCTTGAGTATTCAAATATTTTGTGGCATATTATTCATGTCTTTATGAAGAATCAAACAACTTTTTTCAGGAGTAGTGAAGGCCATTGTGTGTTGTAGAGCTGCAGCTCTAGGAATTACTATAAATTACTTTGGAACATTTATTTCAAAATTCAGTGTTACTCACGTCTTTCACAAATAACATTTCCGTGACCATTTCGATGAAGTTGCCTCCTTTCTGAACTACCTTTCGTATTTCATATGTATACGTATTTCGTGCATCAACATGGCGTAAACGTCATTCGTTGCCTACTGTGTCTTGGTTTTTACTCACTTCGGTACGTGTGAACTATGCATTCTGCATTGTCTGTATGTTACGTGGCCAAGTCCTGACACGGCAGATGTTCCGTACATGTGGGATATTCCCTCAAACACATAGATCCCTGCTCGAAGATGTGCCAACTGAACCTCCGAATATTACTTTATGTCGTATCACCAGGACAGAGAGTAAAATACCTCTTGTGACAAGACATGACACGACAAGTCCTATGTTCAGTGGCAGCCAGCCAAGTCTGTTCCAGCGTAACAGATATCTGGTCCTGTGAGAATAAGGAAAGTTACGTCAGCTGTTACCCTGAGTATTAAGAAACTTTTTTCAGTCTGTGTGTGTGCGTGTGTTCTGCTTGGAATGAAAAGTATTTCAGTATGCGTCAGGATGTGTCTTGAATGATTATAAAGCTGGGTGTCTCGCCACCTTTCGGAGGAGACCAGGGGAGAGGGATTCAGATCGTCTTGATTCATATAACTGCATAGGAGCAAAATCTTTACAGCTCTCGGGCGTCCTGTCGGAGATTTCATTGAATTAGAATGTCATGTTACTTCTTTCTTAACGCTCATTCCCCCACGTGGTACTAACTGTCCAGCGCTAGAGTTGCAAACCTACTGTAGGCTACCGTAAACTACTGTAGACTACCTAATTTTCGTAGTAGTTTTAGTCAGTTAAGATCATACACATTACCTGTACGTTAGGTGTGTTGCATACCTATTGGGCGTTAGTTAGTTAGTGTTCCATTGATCAACCTCACAGTAACGTGTCAAGTGCATAAGGAATGCACACATGAATGAAGCGTTTTTTTTTAAAAAAAAAGCTTCAAATTATTATTACCTACCTCATTTCCTTAAATGGCACAAAATGCATATATTATACCTATAGGTTTATTTATTCCTATTCAAGAATTCATCTGTGGTACAGAATGAGTTGTCAAAGAGATACGATTTCAATTTATTTTTAAAACTATTACTGCTGTCTGTCAGACATTTTATTTCATCTCGTAATTTATCAAAAAGTTTTACAGCAGCATATTTTACCCATTTGTGTGCAAAAGATAGGTTAAGTAGAGGATAGTGTAAATCCTTCTTTCTTCTGGTGTTATAATCATGAATGTCACTGTTGTTTCTAAGCTAGTCTGTGTTATTAAGAACAAATTTCATTACTGAGTAAATATACTGTGAGGCTGTTGTAAGAATTCCTATCCTTTTAAAGAGATACCTACAAGATTTGCTACTATGAGCTCCACACATTATTCTAGCAATTGTTTTGAGCAGTGAATACTTTTTGCCCAAGTGTTGAGTTACCCCAAAATATTATTCCATATGACATCAGGGAGTGAAAGTATGCAAACTATGTTGGCTTGCTAATTTCTGTATCCTCAAATTCTGACTGGAAAAACTATTGAACCTAGTCGCGTTAGGAGATCCAAAATATGAATTTCCCAATTAAGATTCTCATCTATATGTACACCCAAAAACTTAGTATGCTCTATCCTGGCTACTGACTTCTGTTGGTGTGTTATATTTATTGAAGGAACTATACTTCCTGCAGTAGAAAATTGGATGTACTGTGTTTGTTCCAAAATTCAGAGTAAGCCCATTTGCAGAAATCCAATCAATAACTTTTCCAAAGACAATATTTGTATCATTTTCTATTGGAGTTTCTTTTATTAGATTAATAATGATGTTTTTTATCACCAGCAAACAGTATCTTGTTTCAGACAAGATGGGAGGGTCATTCACATATACCAAGAACAGAAGGGGACCCATGATCGAACCCTGTGGAACACCTAATGTAATTTCATCCCAGTTAGATGAAGTGGAAAGCTTCCTTAAATCACTTAGACCATGTAAAGAAACTTCTTGCTTCCTGTTCTGTAGGTATGACTTGAACCTCTCACATGCTGTTCCATTTATACCATAGAATTGCAAATGTTACCATATAACGATTTCCATATAACGATCGCTTTCTTTGCGTATGTGATCAGTGTCTTACTAGATTCCCCTAAAAACTGGAAGCGGCGAACCGTCTAGAAATTGAGTGACGATATATAAAGGGCCAGGTTACCTACAGAAAATTTCTGTTCTACATAGTTATCCTCCTGTCTGTTACTTAAAAGTAAACAGTATTTACAGCAAAATTGAAACTGCCTATGTTTAATTCTGATTTTATTCGAAAATTGTTGATTTGTGATGTGAAACAGAGGGCTGTTGTAAAAATAAAGAAAACAATACAGATTTATCGTATAGCACTAGAAAATGCAATTTCCTCAACAAAAAGGTAAAATAAAGAAAAACCCACAAAACAAAAATACATCAAACATCGTTTCAATACTTCGTGAAACTTACATAAAACATCTTTCAGTTACTCATTAACAACTTTTGCATTTATCGATAGTAACAAGGAATTCTTGCCTTTGATCATGATAAAGAACGTTCTATTAAATATATTTCTTTGTGTTTTGTACGTGTAAACTGTACTTTCATCACAAGTAATTGCTGTGCTTGCATAAAAACGCAGATGTTCGCGATCAACAAATTTTTATTACTTATAAAATGCAATTTCTATTCTGTAAGGATATAAAATACACAGTGGACTTAGACTGAATGATGTGCAGTTCTACTTATGTGCAAAACAATAAAAAAAAAACAAAGAGAAGTCGTCGGCTTCCAGTTTCTCTCTTACACATTCATTTGTGTTTCTTTCGCTACCTATGCTGCCAACACTACCGAGCCGGCCGCGGTGGTCGTGCGGTTCTAGGCGCTCCAGTCCGGAGCCGCGCTGCTGCTACGGTCGCAGGTTCGAATCCTGCCTCGGGCATGGATGTGTGTGATGTCCTTAGGTTAGTTAGGTTTAATTAGTTCTAAGTTCTAGGGGACTGATGACCACAGCAGTTGAGTCCCATAGTGCTCAGAGCCATTTTTGAACCAACACTACCGATAATCCTACCATATAGTATGTCATTTGTATAGTGTACCCAAACTACTGAACCGTAGTTTTGGCAGAGCGCAACTCTATCCAGCGCACGTTCGGACCAGTTATGTAATTTGTCAGTCACTCATCAAAAAAAGGAATTTGCGGTGCAGTAATTGAGGTCGCCAGCTCGTCGAAGTTGATTAATGGTGGTGCCTGAGACGTCAGCGCCCGCTCCCAATTGCCGGTGGCCCCTTAAAGTCCCAGGTCGGAGCGTGAAACTTGTACACACGCCACTAAACGGTTGGCTCCAGGACTAACGAGACCTTCCCCTACTGCAATTAGGCACACAGTGGCGCCCGTCTTATCAGGGTGCCGGCCGCCGACTGCTCATACAGTTTCTTACAAGGGGACCGCGCCTGTTTGTTATCACAGGTTTCTCACAAATTTACGATGTACGCAGGGCCTGGCCAGAAATGAATGTTACAGAAGTGAGAGTTCGAGATAGCCAACCGTTTAAAATAAATAAACATTTTTGTCGCGGACCGAGCGAGGCACGAGCCATTTATATTAGTGAAATGTCAAGGCATCGGCTGGGGCAGTGGAAAGAGTACAGAACGATAATCAGAGGGTTGTGGGATCGAGTCCATATGCCCAAACATTTTTTTTTCTTTTTTCTTTTTACATCTCTTGCACTGCAGAAAAAACTCAAATAATGCTCATTATACCGCCTTTGTTAACATTTTCAAGAAAGGCATGAAATGGAAAGGCAAAGCAAAATTTGCGATTGTTATCTAACATGCAGGAAGGCAGACACGAGACCTACGTACATATGATTAGATAATTTTATTATTTTATACTAGATTATTTACACATGCTGGGACGATATTCATCGTAAAACTAGGGGAATCACTAATTTTCTTGTTATCCTGTACAAGTTATATACGCCGTATTTCTACGATTACACAGTTGTTTTAAAGTTTCTAAAAAGATGATAGATTTGGTTTACACTCATGAAAGGTCCTTTCTCATCGAACAGTTTGGCAGTAAACCATGAGTAACGCATCATTTCGTCCAATACTGACTAGGATAGCAGGTGATGTGCAATGGGATGTATTTTTTTGCAGTCTTCTCGGGATAGGATTTCTTTTTCTCTCTCAATTGTACGATGGTTGACTGAAAAGTAATGCCTGCACCTTCATAACTCTTCAACAGTTGGCAGCATTGGTATGCGGCAGGTGCTAGCTTGTTCTATAGCCTCTTCTTTACAGCTCCAGTTAGCGGGAAACCTTAGCATTGAACGGTTGTGTTGATACAGTGTGAAGTATGGAACCATGCGCAGGCGGTATCTCATTGCGATCTAAGCAACGTGCAGTCATTGAATTCTTGCCAACAGAAGGTATCACCACAAAGGAGATTCATCAGAGAATGAAAGCAGTTTATGGTGATTGTGTTGATGCGAGTGCTGTGCGAATAAGTTTAAAGATGTTGAGGCGGGAACATCTGACCTGTGTGACAAACAAAGAGTTGGACGTCATGTGACAGCAACCACCGAGTTTCACAAGCGAAATGTTGACAGACTGATTCAGGACGATCGTCGTACCACTCAAAGAGAAACTGCAAGCACAATCAGCATTTCACAAGAACGTGTGGGTCACACTATTGCTTTGCTTGGCTATCGGAAGATCTGTGCACGATGGGTACCCCGGATACTGACTTCTGAAATGAAAGTACACAGACTTGAAATTTCCCAGGGACTCCTCTCACGTTGCGAGAATGAAGGTGACGCCTTTCTCCATTCAATTGTGACAGGAGACGAAACGTGAGTAAACCATTACGACCCATAGACGAAGCGTGTCTATGGAATATCGACACAAAGACTCGTCCCAGAAAAAGAAATTCAAAAGAAATTCACAGCTGGAAAAATCATGGTCACAGTGTTCTGGGACGCAGAAGGTGTTATCCATGTTGATTTCCTTGGTCGTGGAACGACAATAAATTCAGAGCGTTTCATCACAACGCTGCAAACTCTGAAACGATGGCTAACTGGGGTCCCATAGGAAAAGGGAAATGTTTTCCTGCAGCATGACACTGCCAAACCACACACTTCACATTCCACCACAGAAGAACTTCAGGGACTGAATCTCATCACCGTACAGTATCCTCCATACATTCCAGATTTAGCACCATCTGACTTCCATCTGTTCCCGATAGTGAAAAACGACCTGCTGGGACATCATTATGCTTCTGATGAAGACATTGAGAGAAGTATGAGACTGTGGTTGTGGAAACAGTGTCGGCTTCTTCCGTGACGGCATCAGAAAACTTGTTCATCGTTGGCAGAAATGTTTCCAATTGGCTGGTGATTTTGTGGAAAAGTGAATATTGGTAATTAAAGATCACATTCTAAGGATTATTTCTGTGTTTGAGTTATTAAAATATTCCCATCCAAACCCAAGTAAAGACGGTGGAGGCATTACTTTTCATTCAACCCTAGTATAAGAGTAGTTTTGAAGCTTTTTGGTCAAATTCTTCAACATGATGGTAAAAATAGTCATCACAGGGCTGCACTGACGGAGTGCGTTTGGGGGGTGTGGGGTGGCGGTGGGGAAGCACAATGGCAATCTTCCTTTGTCTTGAAAATACAATATATTGAGCACAATAAAAGACACTTACAGAAATCTTTTGGCCACAGCCTTCATCTGTAAAAGCGAGACAACCACCATTCACACATACAGTAGAGCACACCTCACGCACACACGACTGTCAACTCCAGCAACTCGGGCCAGATATGCTGGAATTAGCTTGTGGTGTGATTGTTTGTGTGTGTGAATGGTGTGTGTGTGTGTCTGTTTTACTGATGAAGGCTGCGGCCGAAAGCTTTATGTAAGTGTCTTTTAACTGTGCCTGTCTGCAACATAAAGCGCCTTCTTTACAGTAAATAGCAATCTGTCTTTTCCTATATTGTCAGTGTATTGAGCTTCTTTTCGGTTTATCTGCAATGTAAGTAACGTAAAAATTGAAGGAAAAATGTCTACATTGAGACTTGACCCCACGACCTTCAGATTAGCGTTGTGTGCTCTTTCCACTGCGCCAACTGCTGCGTGGAACCTATGCTAACTTAAATGACTCATGTCTCACATGTCCCAGGTCAAAAATACAATTTTTTCTGAACACTTCCCCTTCTGTCACTTTCATTTCTGGCCAAGCTCTGCATGTACCATAAATTTCGACGCAGTCGATGGTGACGGGCAGGCGCGGTCTTCCTGTTACTGTTAGTGTTATCAACAGTAAGGCCTTGCTAGAAGCTGAAGATCTGTGCAATCTGCCACATTCCGTCGCTGGTCGTTAGCGCGGGAAAAGTACGCTGAACCAGGCTGTAAATGAGCCTTTTGAGCTCAATCACTATAGGAGTGCAGTACTATGAAATCCAATACCTCCTAAGTCTTTGAATTTACTGATATGAATACTAAAAAGGAACATATAAGAGTAGAACATCACCGCCCAACCATGGTGAGTGGTATCGTTTTATCGAAAAATAGGTTATTGCATTTGGCAGACAAAGAAAAAGCAGATGGCAGCGAGAAGTTCCTGACTGTCCCACTGAGCGCCACTGACCTGGGCTGAATTTCAAACATTTCCAACGTGCCTCGTGGAGTTGCTGTTGATGTTGAGCATTAATTGGATGCCGATGTTAAGCTTAGTGGCCACTTATTGGAATTCGAGAGGTGTAGGCTATGCATAGGCAGCAAATTTTGTCCCTTCCTTCTATCCAATGCCCATCTGCAGCAACACGATCGCACTGCTGAAAGACTAATCATAATTGTACTCATGATACAGAAACACACTTGAACTCCATAACTGGGCGAAGGAAGACAACACCAAACCAACTCGACTAGGACATTGCTCTCGAATGTCAGGCAATGTTCTAGCATTCTCATCGTTGACTGGTGACGTGATGATTGCTAGCACTCAGTCACGTGCACTAGCTACCTTATGTTAATAATATGAATAGCATTGGTTATGTGCCCAGATCAACCATTATGTTTTTCAAACAGAGAAATACCGGTGCGCCATGGGCAAAGCTTTGTGTCTTGGTGCTGTACAATAACAAACTACATTCTACAGAAAGATAATACTAGTACTGCAGTTCCCAATCTTTTTAGCTGTGTAAACCTAGGCGGAAGTCAACAAAATACATTTTCGAAAAAAAATAGTACACCCTTTCAGAGGTTCCCAGTTCACTCAAGATTTATTGTTACATCTGTGTACGTGGTGTACTTGAAATGATTACATTTACAGATCACTAGCACAAGCAGTAGCAGGTGTCCATCCATGTTGAAACACCCATATTAGTACACTGCGTAGCCTCCGTGGGTGGCAATGCAGTGCTGGCTCTGGCATCTGGTCGATCATACAGGTGGCAAACACTGTCGTAGGATACGCCTGCTCGATCTGTTCTCGTGGTTCTGTAAGAGTTGTCGGTTGACAAGTCGCACAAATCGCTTCTCGTCCCATCATATCCCACATGTGTTCGATTGGAGACGAGACAGCGACCATCAGTTGCGTGCACGCAGAATCTGCTTTCATTGCCGAAGAGCACGGCGCGCTATTCCACGTTCCAAGTGATTCTCTGATAGCACCAGTCGAGCTGTGTATGTCGGTGTTGTGGCGTGTGTGGAAGACGGGCTAGAGGTGTGCTTGCCCACAGTCCCTCTGCTAATAACCGGTTCGCAACTGTTCTTATTGACACGTCTGGGCTCACAAGCCCTCTTATCTGTGCTGTGTTAGCTGTGTGATCTTCCGCTGTTGCCCTTACAATATGACGATCCTGGCGGGCGTCTGTGTTGCGTGGACGTCCAGAACATCGACTACGGGTGTGAGAATGTTCACATGACCGCTGGTACCAGTATCGGTGCACAGATGATGCAGCACGTCCAACTTGTGTGGCGGACTCCAAAAGGACCGTCCCGCCACTCGGAAGGCCACAATTTAACCCCTTTCAAAGTCGCTCAGACGGCTCTAACAAGGGAATCTCCCCATCGCACCCCCCTCAGATTTAGTTATAATTTGGCACAGTGGATAGGCCTTGAAAAACTGAACACAGATCAGTCGAGAAAACAGGAAGAAGTTGTGTGGAACTATGAAAAAATAAGCAAAATATACAAACTGAGTAGTCCATGGGCAACATAGGCAACATCAAGGTCCCGTGGTTAGCGTGAGCAGCTGCTGAGTGACAGGTCCTCGGTTCAAGTCTACCTTCGAGCGAAAAGTTTACTTACTTTACTTTCACAAAGTTATGATCTGTCCATTCGTTCATTGACGTGTCTGTTCACTGTAATAAGTTTAGTGTCTGTGTTTTGCGACCGCACCGCAAAACCGTGCGATTAGTAGACGATAGGACGTGCCTCTCCAATGGGAACCGGAAACATTTGATCCAGGAAAACAAGTCTGATATATTCTATATGACACTGGTGACGGCATGTGCGTCACATGACAGGAATATGTTGTCGACCCACATAACTTGCACACTTGGCGAATGGGTAAATAGATTCTTCTACCTTGCCCGATTTAGGTTTTCTTGTGGATGTGATAATCACTCCCAAAAAAGTGATGAAAACATGAGAGTGTGTCACATAAACTGCAACAAATGATTGCAACAGTTTCACAGTCGCACAGTTTTCCCTGTGCTCTGTCAAAACATATGTTTTTTACGTTCTCAAATTTTTCCGTGTGTAGACCGTCAAATCCGGCATATGTCCAAGCAAATCTGAACATGTCCTGGAATTTTGGAGAGCGAAATTGATTATGTGTGTGTGTCTGAACTCTGATAATTGTTTGAAAATAAAAATTCAAATTTTTTACTGGAGGGAAGACTTGAACCAAGGACCTCTTGGTCCACAGCTGCTCACGCTAACCACGGGACCACGGCGCTCCTGTGCCCACATTATCCGTGATCTTGCCTATGTTGCCCATAGACTACTCAGTTTGTATATTTTGCTTATTTTTTCGTAGTTCCACACAACTTCTTCATGTTTTCTAGATTGATCTGTGTTCAGTTTTTCAAGCCCTATCCACTGTGCCAAATTATAACTAAATCTGAGGGGGGTGCGATGGGGAGGTTCCCTTGTAAGAAGCACGATGCTACAATGAGTTTTCTGGTTGAGAGTATTCCCTATTAGAGAGTAGGCTCAGATGGCGCTATGGTAGGTATACCACTACGCTACCATTCGGCGAACAATGTGGAAACCATTATCAGTAGATCTGCTATCTCCTTTATATAGGGAGCGACAATAAAGTAATGAGACTGATTTTATTTGCACGATGTGGCAACCCTGCAGGCTTGCATAGGCACAATATCTTTGGTCTTGGTCTATAAGCTGGTTCTAGTCCAAGCAGCACATCAATGCAACTGCTCAGTAGTGAGTTGTGCTGTAATAAGTTAACATGTGTTTGTGTCTCTCATCACGGAAATGGAACCACATAATATTGCGCAACGGTATGCCATTTCTTTTTGCATTAAATTGGTTGAAAATGCGACGACAACTTATGGTAGGTTTCAGAAGGCTTTTGGAGAGGAGGTGATGTCAAGAGCTCAAGTTTTTCATTGGCATAAAATGTTTAGTAAAGGCAGAACGAATGTTGAAGATGAAGACCACAGTGGACAACCATCAACCTCACGGACGGATGTCAACTTGGCCAGGGTGCGTGAACTCATACGATCTGGTTGAAGATCTGAACATCAATCGAGAAACGGTTCGCCTAGTAATAACTGAAGATCTTCGTATGAGAAATATTTGTGCAAAAATGGTCCCCAAAAATCTCACAACACAATAGCGAGAAACACGCAAAAATGTGGCAGCCGATCTGTTAGAGCAAACGGAAATCAATCCAGAATTGTTGAACTGGGCACAGATGATAAAAGTTGGTTTTTTTCAGTACGATTCAAGGACAAAACGCCAAAGTTCGCAATGGTGCTCAAAGGGATCACCCAGGCCAAAAACAAAACAAAAAAAAAAACCTCGCATGTCAAGGTCAGAAGTGAAATGCGTGCTTGTGTGCTTCTTTGATTCCAAGGGAATTGTTCTTAAAGTGTGGGTGCCTCCTGGACAAAAAGTTAACCAATATTACTACAAAGAAATTTTGGAAAGACTTCGTAAAAGAGTTCTTCATGTCCGTGCCAACATTGCTAATAATTGGATTCTGCATCACGATAATGCGCCATACCATACTGCTCTGTCAATACAGCAATTCTTAACCTCAAAACAAATTTCAGTACTACCACAGCCACCTTATTCACCAGATATCGCTCCGTGCGACTTTTTTCTATTTCCAAGAGTCAAAACGGCGGTCAAGGGACACCATTTTCAAACAACACAAGATGTCCATAAAGCTTTGATGAGGGTCTTGGAGGATATTACAGAAGATGAGTTCCAGAAATGTTACCATCAATGGCAGAAGCACTGGAAAAAGAGTGTGCAATCAGAAGGGAACTACTTTGAAGGAGGCAGCACTAAACGTGTCTAAAACGGTAAGCAATATTTTTTTTTCACATCAGTCTCATTACTTTATTGTCGCACCTCGTATATACTTTGCGGATTTATTGGTTATTTTTCTTTGAATGCTGATAAACGCAGCATAGATGCTTAAATCTACCGCGCTACTGCTCCTCTAGAATCCGTGAAACTTGGCATCAGGGTCGCGAGCACACCTTCGGTTATGAGCGTGAAGTAATTGACTTACGCGCCAAATACCTACGGATTTGATAAACAACATACACGGTTCACGATGTGCGCAGCCTAGCCCTCGCCACTGAACTGGAAGTTTACGTCAGTGCCACCAGGTGGTAGCACACTTTGGAAGACTTTTATCCCCGTTCGCTCAGCATAAATCCTGCTAGATTACAGTACACATCTCAGATATGCTAATTCACTCACTATATACTGTAGTAAAATTCGATTGGACGTCAATATATATTAAAGCTGTACTGGCAGTAAACCTATTTTGTGGGTTTCTGAATGAGTTACAGTATATTAAGTTATGAATTTTATCATGCAGTGATCCATTTGAGGTGCTGAGAATTATAACGGCCTAAGTACATCACTGTCGATTGTGATGTTGTAAGCTTTTATTCATGCTTCTGAAATCTTGATCTTCTGGTGAGTCAGGTTTATTTGTGCTGTAGGCCCACATGTATACATGAAAATTAACAAAAAGCTATATCACAGGTTTCTCTGATATTCACTGACAGTGAATGTGGGATAGACGGTAGTTTGCTTTAGGCTCTTATAGATCTCAGCGCCTCAATGGTATTCTAGACAAGTGACCATGTCGGTAGACGTTACTACTCGAGTTTAATCATTTCCACAAACGGTACTTTGTGTTTGAAGTTGGTTGTCTACTATACGGAAATCGACTTTCGTGTGCAGTGTAAACATGAAGCATGTTGAATCTGTTTTAAATACTAACACATATATATATATATATATATATATATATATATATATATATATATATATATATATATATATATATGTGTGTGTGTGTGTGTGTGTGCTAAAAAGAACTCGATGGGTTTTTGATGTTGTTTGTCCCTAACGAGATAATCAATATCTGGATCAAAACCGGAGAAAGTTTTCCTCACTTAATGACATTTTTAATATTTTTAAGTAACCTTCTTCAAAAGAATTTTTGATCCATTGGATTGCATCCTCAGTTTTAGGGAAGCAGCTCCTAAAAGAAACATGAAAAGGCTTAGATACTGCTCTAGCAAGTCTAGTTAGTAGATTTCTCTTTCATTGAAATGAAGAACAAACTATAACCACAGCATAAGACAAATTACTAGAATAATTTATTATTATTATTAGGTTGGTGCATTAGTTTGTAGCGTTTTTGTTTTACACCTTGGTATCCCGGCTGCTATCGGTTTATTTATCGATTGCCATTTTTTATTTGTAATTCGCTGTTGCTATTTGAGTTTTCATTTTGTCATTTGGAGATAGTGAGTGGAACTGTGGACGCTAGAAAATGGAGTGCCTAGTGAAGAAATTGGAATATTTCTTTCGTATTCTTCTGTTTGAGTACAATAGAGGGGTGACGGCAGCGGAGGCAGCCATGGTGTCTTTATGCTAACATAAGTAAAGGAAGGA
This sequence comes from Schistocerca nitens, assembly GCF_023898315.1. NCBI lineage: Eukaryota > Metazoa > Arthropoda > Insecta > Orthoptera > Acrididae > Schistocerca > Schistocerca nitens. The sequence goes on from NC_064619.1 coordinate 170,948,765, forward strand.
ATGGCTGAGCCCAAACAAAGCAACAGCTCCCTGTACAAAGATCTATGTGCATCCACAAAAGATAGTGTTATGCTTCTGGTGGTACAGCGCCAGTGTGGCGTACTATGAATTGGTTCCCCGAGGTATAACCATCACTACAGACATTTACTGTCAACAACTGAGACATGCTGCAGACCCATTCCAAGAACAACGACCAGGAAGACTACGTCGAGTGATGCTACTCCACGATACAGCCCGCCCACATTCTGCTAGACAGACAAAAAAACACAATACGGGAGTTGTGTTGGGAAGGCATTCCGCACCCACCTTATTCAGCTGATATTGCTCCCTCACATTTTCACGTTTTCCGCTCTTTATCGAACACCCTTCAAGGAAGTTCCTTTCCGGGTGAAAATGGTCTCCGAACATGGCTAGACTAGTTCTTCGTCTCAGAACCACGTGATTTCTGCAGTCCCGGAATCGAAAATTACTCCAGCGTTGGTTGACTATTATAAATAGTGAACGAGAATATATTATTGATGACTAAGGCTTCTGTTATGTATCTGTGTTGTGTTTATTAAACTTATGGAAAAATCCTACGAACTTATGCACCAAGCCAATAGATTTAAAAATGATTGTGTCTGAAAAATTAACTGTTTTAGGTGAAGTTACCGTTTAAAGAAAGTTTTGTGTTTCCGATTAGGCCTATCAAAAACATTTACATAAAATTTAGAAAAAATTATAATATTTAATTACCTGACGCTGGAACCAAGCATTTGAGATGAAGTTATGTGGTTGTAGCTGTTGTTTTCTCAATTTTGAATTCGTTTGTTCCCAGGAAAGCAAGCAAGACTGGAAATACGTCGAAGAAATCTTGTTCCACTTTTTGAGCCTATCGTTGAAGTTTCATCATCATTGATTCTACTTTGTCTTGTACAAACGCTTATGTACGTCCTTGCCCCGCAGGTTTAAGTTAAGAATGTTGAGAGTACCGTTAATATCCGCCAAATATGCCAACTGCGTTAACCAGTTTTCTTCCGTCACGCAGCCTAAATAGGAATTCGCCAATTTTCCATCACCCCAGTTGGAGGATGAGTTTTATGAGCAGGTTGATGTCGTGGCCATGGGTAGCCCATTGAGTCCTACTATCGCCAATTTTTATATGGAAAAATTCAAACAATTAGCTCTGGAAAAAGCGAATAAGAAACCATGTCGATCTTATCGATACGTGGATGATACATTTGTGGTTTCCCCACATGGCAAAAAACCTTTAGAAGAATTCTTTTGTTATTTAAATAGTATAAATTCTAAAATCCAGTTTACCATGGAAATGGAGAAAGACAATGCAATATCCTTCATGGATGTCTTCGTCATGAGACAGACTGATGGCAGCTTGAAACATAAAGTATTTCGGAAGGTTACACGTACCGACAGATACTTGCAAAAGGATTCCAATCATCATCCACAACAGAAAAGAGGTATAATTAAAAGTCTAGTGGACAGAGCTAAAAGGATTTGTGCGCCGCAATACCTCGACGCCGAGTTAAAACATCTAAAGCAAGCTTTTGAGAAGGATGGGTACTCTAGTAAGGAAATAAATAGAAATTTGCGATCGAATAACAGGAGGCCTGAGGACAACGATAGGACACAGCGATGGAAGAACACGGTTTCTCTACCCTTCATCAAAAAAGTAACGCATCAAATCGGCAAGATTTTAAGGAAAGCTAACGTTCGACCGATTTTCAGACCAACTAAGAAAATAGGCCAAGCACTTCGTTTCATTAAGGATAAACGTTCCCTTCTGTCCGCAAGTGGTGTATACAAGATTCCGTGTACATGTGGTAGGGTCTACATTGGAACTACAAAGAGAAGTGTGAATACACGGTTGAAGGAGCATAAAAATCTTTACCGACTAGGGAAAACAGACAAGTCAGCCGTGGCGGAACATGCTCTTCACTCAGATGATCACGTAGTGAAATTTTCGGAAACTGAAGTTTTGTGTACTATGACGAACTGTTGTCCACGGCTGTATAGAGAAGCCATCGGAATATGTTAACATAGGGATAATTTTTACAGAAAAGAAGCAGCTATGAAACTCAGCGATATATGGCCAGTGGCGCTACAGATGAAAAGTTTTTATCTTTGACGTACTATGATCGATAGTTATATTTTATCCTTGACGAGGTTTATCTCTGCTATCACATGGAATCCAGACCACGCCCACTTTCCACGGTATTTAGGCCGTTCTTCGGCAAGACTCAGCACAACCAGGAGCACCTCCGAAGATTTCCAACGTAGCTTTGGACGAAACGTCAGCGATAGAAGAGTTCCATGGACCACGGCTATACAACCCAGCTCGGCAGCTGAAACATCCGGTCGTGAAAGCCTTCATTGTATGATTCGTCTACAAACCTACACAAATACAAATTCTATTAGCAGCCAAATATGAAGAAAACTCAGTGAATACTTATTTATCATTATCTCCACGAGGACTGAGAGAGGTGGTGTAGTGGGTAATGCCCTCGACTCGCATTCGAGAGACACGGTTTGGGCTGCTTCGTTCCCTTCCAGTTGTATGAAATCAGAGCAAAGGTCTATGTCTAATAATCTTAGCTGTGGAAGAGACGTAAAACACCAGTCTCCTTTCCTGCCTTTTTGTTTTGTCTGGATATTAAATGAGCAAATTCCAACGATTCGGTCTTGTGAACAATTGTTTCTGATTAAGTACCAGCTCGACAAATTACAATCGGTCTGTGGCATGTGCCAGGGCACATGGCTACTTATAGCGACTCCAACGCCCTTTCCTTCGTTCCTTAAATTCACGTAGTTGAATTTTCACATTCATAAAATAAACTACATAATTATGTATAACCTTTGAAACAGTAATTTCTAGAATATAATACTTTAGTTAAACGTTAATAAATCACTAGTGAGCTCTTCCGTGCACTCATGTGCGCATTTTTAAACTGCACTTATAGCACCCCTGTGTAGATGACACAGGTAACAAAAATCTTTTCATGTAGAATATTTCCGTCTAGCGAACAACTGGTTAACATTCTACAGTTTTTAAGTTTCATGCAACATTTTATGTAAATTCTAAAAATTATGAACACACCCAATGACAATTGGAATGGTGTGATCATATGTATGTACCTCTATGTTTACATCTTGCATACGTATTGGGTCTCTAACTATAAATTGTCTCTTATTTACTGAATATATTTTGACCTTTTTTTTTGGGATTTGATTTAAAATGGTCCAGTCCCGGGGGTCCACCATACACACCATACGTAACACAATTTACATCTTCTTAGTAAGAACATACATTTCTAAGTTTCTATTACGCAACGAGTTTCCAGTGCATCGTTTGTATACACAAGCACATGTAAATTCAAGTCAAATATTTCTTTCAGAGTATCGACGTCTCGATTGGTCAGTCACTTCGTCTATATTTTAATTCCAGTCATAATTCTCTCTGCACTCTGAAATGTTGCCCTCAACAGTTTGCATCCCTTCCACTCCGATAATTTAGGCTGCCCGCATGCGAATAACTGCTTCGTCATTCAGCTGTCAGTACTTCGTTGGTGCATGCTGAATTTGCGTGCTTCTGTGCTGCGTGTGAATAATAAATACGTTGCTTGCTGTCGGTGTAAACTTTCTTACACCAGGTTCATCATGTGTGTGCAACGACTGTTCACGTGCCTCCACTTTTGTGAGCACTAAATAATGTTTTCTTCTTTTCTTTGTGCGCTAGGCAGCGCCCGGAAGCCTTTAACGGTGTTTGTGGCTTGGAGTCCATCGGAGTATATAAATTCAAAAAAAATCTGCTTTCTTCGAGCATCTCAGTGTTGACGCGATGTACAGAAGCACATCTGTTGTTGAATTTCCATATTTCGGAAAATGACTCTTTTATTTGCTTCACAATGCTTCACTCGATCATGTAAGCCATAATATTGTCAGTATTTCGTTTTGTGTCGTTAGCGTCTTCAAAGTGTCGCTCGCTTCAACCGTATCTTCAGTTCGCGTACATCGTCATTCCTCTCATTGAGAAGTGTTATGTATTCTCAAGACGTTTCCAGTTCGGCCGAGCAACCTGAATAAACTGACAATAAAGCGCTTCTCCCCTTCTCCTGATCGGCCAGCAGATTTACCGCAACTTGGGCGATCACGGGTGTGCTACATTCACATTGCTGAATAATTCCGTCAGACTCGTGATGAGATTTTTCTTGTGCATTTTGAACTACTCTGTAGCTTTTTTCCACTTCCGCGAACCTTCTTTAAGAAATGTCGTTTCTCTCTGCGGTCTTCTGTTTCTCACCATCTAATGCTGTCAAACAGGCACTTTCTCGCTCTTTTCTTCGTAATGCAACCACTCATTAAGACACAAATCACAGCTCTGTACAAGACTTTCATCCCTACGCGAGAACTAATGACAAGACTATATAGAATTTAGTTGTAGTTGTAAGACGTTAAACGTTGTCATACGGACAATAACTTCAAGGATGCTACAGTTTGAATCAGTCATATGCAAAAATAACTGTCAACCGAGATACTAATTGCATACTTTCTGACGAGCAGCATAATTTTTATCACAGTCACCGGTTGTAGATCATGTACATTTCTAAGTGAAATTAGGATTGGGAAAGCGGAGGGGGACGGGGGAGGGAGGGGAGCCGTTCCTGCCCCCCCCCCCCCCTCCCAAACATTATAGTGAGTGGGGTGAGTGCCATCTGCCCCAATCCCCCCCATCCCCACCGTTGCTCTTCACCAACTTGAAATTAAAAGCCTCATGTACGATCTGTAATGTCTCTCTTCTACCTTCCACACTCAAGAATGCTCAGTGTTCGTTGCACTTCTGTTGTCGGCCGTTACACTCCAAGCTTCTACTCACGTATGTTTTTCTGCAAAAGTCTACCGAAAAAGCACTTCGGCATGCGCTAAACTTGCCCCGTAGTACTCTTTCGATGTCGTGTAATCGGCAGACTTCATGAAGTCACCCGTTGCCGAATTTCATGAAATAGAAAAATCAGTGCAGTAGTTTTAAATAATTCGCAATTAATATTTATTTTATAGTTTTCAAACGATTATGTGGTCTTCTCCTTTGGCTTCGAAGATTGCAGCGAAGTTGCTACATCAAAAGGCAAATTTACGTGTTTCTTGTTGTTCTATTCTGCATGAAGACAGTATTGGGCGGACTACTGCAAGACTCAGCAGAACGTGGAGTACCTATGAAGATGCCCAGTACAGCTCTGGACGGAATTTTGGAGTGGAAAAGTTCAATCGAGCACTGCCATACAACTGGGAAGACTCACCAGCAAATGAATTGAAGTTTTACCTGTTGTCTCGTTGTCGTTGCTTTCGTCTTGCAGAAAACATGTGGTGAGGTTCTGCTCTTTGATAGTGCTCAGCTGTTTGGACTATGGAATTTCATTTACATCGTGGTTCGTTACATTTGTAATCAATAAATTTAGCTCTTATACAGTCACCTGTTTGTTTGAAGGAAGGTAGGTGCTTATTTACCATATTTATACGTTGCTTAGCACCAGAACATACAGATGCATCCGAGTAATATAACAACCAGAATGTCAGAGTGTCTTACTCTACAAGAATCTTCATTTATTATAAAAAAATACTTAAGCCAGAAATTTTGGTACATTTCGAAAATTAATAATATTGCAGCTGAAGGCTGCTCCACTCATGCCTTTGCTTAGTATCATTGTAAAACTGAAAGATTCGCCGATTGGCGAAATTACAAGCAAATGCTTGTCTTAGCAATCTGTTATTAATATCGCAGTACTTAATTTTTGTGTTATGATAATTTCTTTCAACCTCAGGAATCTGCTGAAGTTCTTGGCTTCAGAACCATAAGTCAAGTTTTTCAGACACCAACGATGCACTTCTTAGAGAAGCTTTCCTAGAAAAGACCAGTGCCATTATTCTCTAAGACACACTACGTAATTTATTTCTAATGTTTTCTGACTAGCTACAATAAACGTTTTCTAATATGTTCCGCTTCATGTCCTGATATTATTACTTTAACTGTACTGGATTTAGTAAATGTCATAAGATCGATGACCTCGCTGTATGATCCCCTCCTCTCAATTTAACCAACCCAATGTCATGATGTAAACGCTCATATTGTGTAAAAACGGACCTGCTTTGTAATAGCTCTCCATACAGTTCTTTCTGTTCTTACTAGAAAGATACCCTGTTTCATATATTTGTATCCTGACCGCGACCCAGCCATCACCTTCCTCTCGTATTTGCAAGCGTAATTAACCTTGGCCTCTCGCTTAATCACTGCGACTATTATCAAGCAACTAACAGAAATTAAGGTCACCTGGAGATAGCTACATAAATAAGGGTTATAGACAGACTCAAATAAACAGATGTATTAAAAATGGTTCAAATGGCTCTGAGCACTATGGGACTCAACTTCTGAGGTCATTAGTCCCCTAGAACTTAGAAATAGTTAAACCTAACTAACCTAAGGACATCACAAACATCCATGCCCGAGGCAGGATTCGAACCTGCGACCGTAGCGGTCTTGCGGTTCCAGACTGCAGCGCCTTTAACCGCACGGCCACTTCGGCCGGCAGATGTATTAAATACAGCTATAACTGTATAGATAAAAGAAACTCACGCAAACAATTAATTTAATAGTACTGAAATGAGCGGAAAAGCGTGCTTGAACCGTTCAACTTCTACTGTTCACTAGAGCGCCATCACTCACCGTTCAACAAGAGAAAATCACAAACAGTAAGTTAATTATTGTAATACATGAGAAAATGAAGAAGGCGAGCGAGAGATTCTGTCAAGGGGTGCTACGATGGTAGCAGAATGTTTAGCATTAACTGAGCGGCAGCATGGATGACTTCATAGACCGGTTGCAGTCGTACTTTGAGGTATCATCATAACATTTACTTATCGAGTTGTCTCGAATAGCAAGCAACAGTATGCTTCAACGGTTTGCTCGTCGAAAACTAGCAGCCTCTTCTATACTTCTGAGGCCTTAGCACTCAGGAACACCGCTTCAATATGGCGCCTAGAATGTTGATCCACGTGGTACGTAGGCTGACCGTACCTATCAAGGAACAGTATCTTAATTTCTCCGTGGTAGTCCAAAGGTGGAGGCTATTTCGGTGCTATTTAAAACCTTGGCTCCCCAAGGAAAACAGTCGATAAACCTAAATGGCAGTGCTTTTTATAGCCAACCTAACTCTGTCTTTTGGTAGCAATTCTGGAAGGATCATCCTAGAACGTAAAGTTGCCAGACACTGGCCCTTTTACCGGGAAACTTCATCCTGCAGGAGTATCATTGCGCGTGAAAGTGTTAAAGAGTTCGCACAAAACTTGGTTTTAACGAAAACCACGATCTTGGAGATAATTAGTATCGTTTTCATTAAAAATGGTTTTGACTCTCATAAAATAGGGAAAATGCGGAATAGAATACCTCAGCAAAGGTAGGAGATGAGGTACTGTTGGAAACCGCGGGCAGCCTCGTGGAGTTCCAACGTTACCCAGTAAGTCACTTATAGACTACGATTTGTGATTGCTGCTACAACACTGCCTCGGGGTACGCTCAAAGTTACTTTTATGTTGGAAGGTCTCTCTCCATTAAAAATGAGACGCGGCTTTATATTTATTTGCTGGGAACTTTGCAGTCCAATTAGAAAGCTGGTTAGCTGTTGTTCATTAGCCGACAGTAAGGAATTATATCGAATCCTTTCCGGAAGCAAAGACCACAGCATCAAATAATCGGCATATTTACTGTTGCCCGCAAAAGGTAAAGGTCGCAGGTTCGATATGCGGTCCACACACTATTTTCATCTGCATGGAACTTTGTGTACCTCAGTAATGTTTGGACAGTTTTATAAAAATAAACCAGCTGATTTTGTGCGCCGATTTTATCTATGGATGAGACGTGGGTCTACCTTTTGATGACAGGATAGAAATAGCAATCAAAGCTGTAGGTAAACACTGATGAACTCGCGTTAAAACAGGCAAAATTTTCTCATTAGCCTAAAAGTTGTAGTGTGATGCAAAAGCTATTTTTTTATAGACAACACTTTCTACTTTTTAGCAGGTCTTCCTTGCTGAAGTTTAAACACCACTACCTGAATACTAAGCAAGTAGTCATCTTGAGGTGTTCACTTTTTCATCTGTTTTTGCTTCAAAAAGTGAGTTTTTTTTTAAAAAAGATTCTGTCTTGAGCAAACAGTTTTCTTCTTTTTTTCACGCATGTATATGTCAGTGAAGTTTCATAGTCATAAATTGGTTCCACTGATTTTTTTATTTAGAAAAAACTGTTGTTCCTGTAGTAGTCTGACATCTGCACAGCAGCTGGTCTTTCAGTACAGTTTGTCAAGTCAAAACTGCACTTGCAAACATACACTATATCACTGTTTGTCAAACATTCTGCTGTGAATGCGAGTAGGAGTTTCATAGAGCTCCAAACTAATGATTGATGCCTTGCAACTATCTAATTACATTCAGAAAGACTCAGAGATTCGGCCCCTGAACTGAATAACGTGAATACACCGCCTCCTGCTACTTACGCCGACAGTCTGCACCAAGACAAAAGAAACATGTCACTCAAAGACACTGGTCTTTAAATTTTCCGGAAACTTCTATCTTTGTTCGTCCACGGGACCGAGAAAACAGTAGATACTGGCGAGCAGGTTGATGCTGTGGTCTTTGCTTCCGGAAAATTTTCTATACAGTTCCTTACTGTCGGCTAATGAACAAAGGAACATCAAACCAGCTTTTTAGTCGGACTGTAGAGTTCTTAGCAAATATAAAGCCGCGTGTCATTTTTAACAGAGCGAGACCTTTAGACATAAAAGTAACTTCGGACGTACCCCGAGGCAGTGTTGTAGCATCGTTACTTAATACAAAATATGTAGTCTATTAATGACTTAGTTGGTGACGCCGGAACTCCAGGAGACTGTTCGCGGATGACAAGAGAAGTCGCAGCGTTAAGAAATTCGTAGCGAATTGCATGGGATCTACGCTTGGAGCAAGGACTGGCAGCAGATCCTCAACATAAACAAATGCAGCCTATTGCCTATAAATAGGTAGAAGACCCGTTATTGTATGATTACACGATTACCGAAAACTTTCTGTAAGCTATCGTATCCATTAAAATCTGAGAGTATACGTACAGAGCTACACTCCTGGAAATTGAAATAAGAACACCGTGAATTCATTGTCCCAGGAAGGGGAAACTTTATTGACACATTCCTGGGGTCAGATACATCACATGATCACACTGACAGAACCACAGGCACATAGACACAGGCAACAGAGCATGCACAATGTCGGCACTAGTACAGTGTATATCCACCTTTCGCAGCAATGCAGGCTGCTATTCTCCCATGGAGACGATCGTAGAGATGCTGGATGTAGTCCCGTGGAACGGCTTGCCATGCCATTTCCATCTGGCGCCTCAGTTGGACCAGCGTTCGTGCTGGACGTGCAGACCGCGTGAGACGACGCTTCATCCAGTCCCAAACATGCTCAATGGGGGACAGATCCGGAGATCTTGCTGGCCAGGATAGTTGACTTACACCTTCTAGAGCACGTTGGGTGGCACGGGATACATGCGGACGTGCATTGTCCTGTTGGAACAGCAAGTTCCCTTGCCGGTCTGGGAATGGTAGAACGATGGGGTCGATGACGGTTTGGATGTACCGTGCACTATTCAGTGTCCCCTCGACGATCACCAGTGGTGTACGGCCAGTGTAGGAGATCGCTCCCCACACCATGATGCCGGGTGTTGGCCCTGTGTGCCTCGGTCGTATGCAGTCCTGATTGTGGCGCTCACCTGCACGGCGCCAAACACGCATACGACCATCATTGGCACCAAGGCAGAAGCGACTCTCATCGCTGAAGACGACACGTCTCCATTCGTCCCTCCATTCACGCCTGTCACGACACCACTGGAGGCGGGCTGCACGATGTTGGGGCGTGAGCGGAAGACGGCCTAACGGTGTGCGGGACCGTAGCCCAGCTTCATGGAGACGGTTGCGAATGGTCCTCGCCGATACCCCAGGAGCAACAGTGTCCCTAATTTGCTGGGAAGTGGCGGTGCGGTCCCCTACGGCACTGCGTAGGATCCTACGGTCTTGGCGTGCATCCGTGCGTCGCTGCGGTCCGGTCCCAGGTCGACGGGCACGTGCACCTTCCGCCGACCACTGGCGACGACATCGATGTACTGTGGAGACCTCACGCCCCACGTGTTGAGCAATTCGGCGGTACGTCCACCCGGCCTCCCGCATGCCCACTATACGCCCTCGCTCAAAGTCCGTCAACTGCACATACGGTTCACGTCCACGCTGTCGCGGCATGCTACCAGTGTTAAAGACTGCGATGGAGCTCCGTATGCCACGGCAAACTGGCTGACACTGACGGCGGCGGTGCACAAATGCTGCGCAGCTAGCGCCATTCGACGGCCAACACCGCGGTTCCTGGTGTGTCCGCTGTGCCGTGCGTGTGATCATTGCTTGTACAGCCCTCTCGCAGTGTCCGGAGCAAGTATGGTGGGTCTGACACACCGGTGTCAATGTGTTCTTTTTTCCATTTCCAGGAGTGTATTTAAAGTGGAACGATCTCATAAAGCTAATTATTAGAGGAATATTCATGAAGTGTAGTTTATCTACAAAGGAGGTAGCTTGCAAAACCCTCGTTCGACCGTTACTAGAGTACTCCTCGTCAGTCAGTAAGTTTCGCCAGATAGATTGATAGAGGCAATAGAGAAGATCCAAAGAAGACCAACGAGCGTTACCAAACAGGTTCATTTAATCAGGGCGAAAGCGTCACTGACACGCTCACAGAGTTCCATTGGCAGGCCCTACAAGAGATGCATCGTGCATGACGGAATTGTTTCCCCGTTTAAATTTCTAGAGCGTACGTTCCTCGAAGAGACATCCAACTTCTTCAACGTACACTTCGCAAAAAGACCATTAAGATAAAATCAGAGAGATTCCAGCCCACACGGAAGCTTACCATCAATCACTCTTCCTCGTGGCAGGAACAAGAAAAGTGGAGGAGGGGGGGGGGGGGTTGGGGGTTGACACCGATACACAAAATACTCTCCGCCACACACCATAATGTTGCGTGCGGGGTATAGAAGTAGATGTAGAGGTTTCGGCCTAATTTAAGAAACGGCAAGTGGTAAGCACAGTGATCGGAACTCCCAGCTGGAACACGTCTTTCACTTAGAAACACACGATGCGCTTGCGCAGTTGGTAGGCGCTTTTCCACTACTAGTGTGGAACAAATTAGAAAATGACTTTCTTCCATAAGCACACCGAAAACAACGTGTAGTTCTATTGTTCAGCGGTGACAAAACGTCGTGTGAGTCATCTAAATCATTGTAAATCGACAGCTGTTCGATTCGATTTCGTAATTCACTCCTCCTGAATGTGAGTCCAGAGATCTCGTCAAGTAAATGTGTAGCAATATCACTGACTACCTTGCCCCGTCGATGGGATGTAGTACATATCAGTAAAATACCATGGAGGTATAAGGAGGGGAGATGGCACTATGGCCGTCTGCTGTACGTCTGTTTGAAGCCGGTGGGCCGCCATGTTTGATTGGTCAAACCAGTGACAGAGCTCTTGTTAGAATTGCGTGTTCTTCATATTTAACGTTATGTCTGTGAAATAATTTCAGATGATGAGTGTTACAATGTTTACATGCATAACACAACGTCAGAATAGCTTTTTCAGGTGTTTTCGTTTTGTTTTTAATGCGTTTTTACCCCAGCAATACAACTGATTTGGTCTCGTTAACTTAAGTGTTTCTTTTGGATACGAACTTCGAATGATGAAAAATAACAGTGTACAAAGCTCTTTTCAAACTCAAATCGCCTTTTACTGTATTTGTGTCGATGTAAACTGAAAGCAGAACCCGAAAGCTATGCTAGTTTACATACCGGATGATATTTCTTACTCGTTTACACACTTATACTAAATTTCATTTGTAAATACAAACATCGTTTGTGCTTTGTCAAGAAAAATAAGCATATGAACCCACAGAGCCCTACGAGCTTCATTGATCGGAAATCTGAAATAAAATAAGAAGAAAACAGTTTCACAAAACGTAAACAAGGCCGCACATCTCACGAATATAAACGACAATATTTTACGAACGGGGCCACTTACGCATGGAACGTGATTCCTTTTAACTTGGTAGCACTATTCCAACGGTTAGTACACCCGTAGCCGGCCGGTGTGGCCGTGCGGTCTAGGCGCTTCAGTCTGGAACCGCGTGACCGCTCCGGTCGCAGGTTCGAATCCTGCCTCGGGCATGGATGTGTGTGATGTCCTTAGGTTAGTTAGGTTTAAGTAGTTCTAAGTTCTAGGGGACTAATGACCACAGATGTTAAGTCCCATAGTGCTCAGAGCCATTTGCACCATTTTTTGAGTACACCCGTAAACAACGCAAACCGGCATTTTAAAATGAAAAAACCTTCAGCAGCTCTAGACAGTAGCATAATCGGAAACGAGTCTTCTGACCAAACTGCAATGGCGGAGCTCGGTTTCTGTCGGCTTCAAGTTTGTGACGTCATGGCATCTCCCCTCCTTATACCTCCATGTAAAATACCGTGACTGCGAAACTGTATCAGTCCAAGAAAACAACTCTTGAAATACTATGGCAGTTAGCTGTTAATATTTTTTCTGAGGTATACAGAGCATCGACAGTCCTAGCCTAAAGATTTGCTTTTAAAAACAGAAAGAAATGCCGAACTGAACAATAAGTGAAAGTGACGTAAAGGTTGCAATGGTTTGAATATTTGCCCTTTTTAGCTATATGTTGTGAACGTTTGTCATTATTTTGTTCTAGAGTTTGTTCATTAACAAATTAATTTCTAGATTTTTCGTATTGTTATTTAGTTTTCCATCAGGCAATAAAAGCATGATACAAAATTGAGCCATGCTGCGGCTCGCGTTTGTGCCATGTGTAGGTTTCTGCCAGACTGTATTCTTTAGTGTTCACTGGCGCCACTCGGTTTCGTAAGCGTTGCCTGTCCGCTAGTGGCAGCAGCGGCGCTTATCGATATGTAGTTCTGAGTCCTGCCTTTAGGGCGACCTCGTTCTTCTTCCGGTGGTGTGTGTGTGCGGAGTTCGGTAGGGGACGCAGGAACAGCGAGGTCCGAGCAGAGCGACAACACGCCGGGACTGCTGGCAGCGTGTACGGACGGCCGGATCGAAGGGCAGTGGTCACGATGGTGCACGACTTCGTGGAAACCGGATCCTGCATCTTTGAGTGCATTGCAATTCGCGTAGAAAAACCTCCACCATTGCGATATCTCGCGATTCTCCACTGACTTGGGTTCGTGTTGCTGCTCGTAGTGTCGCCGAGGCGAAAAGCAGCGAGTGGAATACCTAGGGAAGGTGGATCTGATTAGCCTTCCTGAACATCTAATTACTATTTACTATTTTCATCTTCTTACATTGTTAAGTTCAACCAGCGGTATTTTTCTGTCTTGTGACCGCTAACGCCCCAGTACCTCCCCTGGGGGTTTGTGTATGTAATGGCAGTGTACATTTCCTTGCCTTGCCTCCGCTGTCTGGTGAGGCGTGTAAGTTTCTCAGCTTCTTGATTGTAGGTGGGGTGGCGTTCTTCTGCCTTTCCTTCTTGTTCTGGGCGCTCTAAGCACAGTATTCTCAGGGCGGAGCCCAGACCGCCGGTTCCGGCTTTGGCGTAATTTTACATCTTGTATTTGTTTTGTTGGATGTCAGGTAGCCTCATTATCATTAGTCGCTCGTTAGACTGCCACTAGACCAAGTTACCATCTTGTGATCTGAATGCATCTCTTGGCTGCCTTTCTCTTCGTTCGCGAATGTGTTTTTGGTGTGTCCTACTCAGAGGTCGATTCCTGGAGCACCGTCTGTCACTGGCCCTTGTGTTTTATTTTATTATTGTGTTATTAAGTTACCATCATTTGTCTCACCTGTTTGCTGATCTGTTGTTAGGTTTTTTAAATTAACTTTTGCTATGCCATTCCCCGTTTGACAGTATATTTGTTAAATTTTTAAATAACTGCCATTTTTCACGTTAAAGGCCTCCAGCTGTGATTGTGGTTACTTGCTTTAAAATTCTGACTGCGACCACATTGAGTTGTTTTCAAAAAAATTTTGCTGTCTGTATTTTGTGTATATTTGTTAAATTTTTTAATAATTGTCATTTTGGGCGTTAAAGGCCTTCAGCAGTGATTGTGGTTACTTGCCTTAAAATTCTGATTTCAACCACATTGGCTTTTCTTCAAAATTATTAGCTGTCTGTATTTTATCTTTTGTTAAATTTTTTAATAATTGCCATTTTTCGGTTAAAGGCTTTCACTCGTGATTGTGGTTACATGCCTTAAAAGTCTGATTGCGAACTCATTGGCTTGTTTTCAAAAATTATTTATTACAATAAATGAGTGAAATTGCAAAGCAACCCAATAGTAATTGATTAGGGCCCCGTCCACAATCCGTAAGTCATCCTGCCTTCCTTAATTACCAGATTTCAAGATTTTTTTTACTGTCTCACTTAAGTCTTAAATTACATGCTTGCTCGTATTTTCGATCAGCAACCGTCTTCTTCGCAACCCATTTGTAAATATCTGACTGTGATTCACTTATTGTATCAGTTGCAGTAGTACACTGACAATGAGGTGGCAAAACTCTTGGGATATCGCGTCGGGCCTCCTTTTTCCCGGCGTAGTGCCGCAACAGCACGTAGCATGTGCTCATCATTTCGCAGGAAGTTCCGTGCAGAAATGCTGAGCCATACTGCCTCTGTAGCCGACCATAATTACGGAAGTGTTGCCGGTGCAGGATTTTGTGCATGAAGTGACCTCTCAATTACGCCCCATAAACGTTCGACGGGATTCATGTCGGGCGATCTGGCTGGCCAAATCATTCGGTCGAATTATCCAGAATGTTCTTCAAACCAGTCGCGATCAATTGTGGCCCGGTGTCATGGCGCTTTGTCATCCACCGTTGTTTGAGAACATGATGTCCATGAATTTCTGCATATGGTCTCCATGTAGCCGAACATAACCAGTTCCAGTCAATGATCTGTTCAGTTGTACCATAGGACCCAGTCCATTCCACGTAAACACAGTCCACACTACTATGGAGCCACGACCACCTTGCACAGTGCCTTGTTAACAACTTGGGTCCCTGCTTCCTGGGGTCCGCGCCCCACTCTAACCGTACCGTCAGCTACCATCCCTCCAGGCCACGGTTTTCCAGTCGTCTTGGGCCCAACCGATATGGTCACGCCGGCCGAAGTGGCCGTGCGGTTAAAGGCGCTGCAGTCTGGAACCGCAAGACCGCTACGGTCGCAGGTTCGAATCCTGCCTCGGGCATGGATGTTTGTGATGTCCTTAGGTTAGTTAGGTTTAACTAGTTCTAAGTTCTAGGGGACTAATGACCTCAGCAGTTGAGTCCCATAGTGCTCAGAGCCATTTTTGATATGGTCACGAGCCCAGGAGACGCGCTGCAGGCGAAGTCGTTCTGTCAGCAAAGGTACTCACCTCTGTCGTCTGCTGCCGTAGTCCATTAACACCAGATTTTTGCCGCACTTTCCTAACGGATATGTTCGTCGTATGTCCCACATTGATTTTTCCGAATATGTCATGCAGTGTTGCTGGTCTGTTAGCACTGATAACTCTACGCAAACACCGCTACTCTCAGTCATTAACTGAAGGCAATCGGCCACTATGTCACCCGTGCTGAGAGGTAATGCCTAAAATTTGCTATTCCCGGCACAGCCTTGACACTGTGACCCCCGGAAAATTGAATTCCCTAACGATTTCCGAAATCGAGTGTCCCATGCGTCTAGCCCCAACTACAATTCCACGTTCAAAGTCTGTTAATTTCCGTGATGCCGCCATAATCACGTTGGAAATCTTCTCACATGAATCATCTGACTACAAATCACAGCTTCGCCAATGCACTGTCCTATTATGCCTTGTGTATGCGATATTACCGCCACTTGTATATGTGCATCTCGCTATCTT
Organism: Schistocerca nitens; assembly: GCF_023898315.1. Lineage (NCBI taxonomy): Eukaryota > Metazoa > Arthropoda > Insecta > Orthoptera > Acrididae > Schistocerca > Schistocerca nitens. The sequence goes on from NC_064619.1 coordinate 170,964,762, forward strand.
ACGACTTCCGTCACCTCTTTGTATAATGGTAGGCTTTAAAATCGCAAACCTTTCTGTTTATAGCCTGGAACTTGCCAACTGAATCATTTTATTATTATTATTATTATTATTATTATTATTATTATTCGCTCTCCAGTTACACCTTCATCGAGCTTCTCTGCAATATTTTCCTAAAAGAAAAATCCGATGTGAACTGTCAATACTTTTCTTTCATTGCCCGTGCACCTTTAGAAATGGGAGTAATAATGTAAACCGATACTTCTTCGCGAAGTAAATTAAATGTAACCATCCTGATAAAATTCTTTCCTTCTTGTTCTTAGACTTACTTTGTCCTTACGTAGTGAACAGATCAAAATGTTTTTCACAGTCGTTAAAACAAAATTTAAAAGGAAAGAAAACATAAAATTAACGTCCTTTTGACAAGTTGAGCTGTATATCTCCAACTTTTTTTAGAAACTTAGGCAAATGATGAAAGCAGTTGAAGAACGGAAACTTCATATGATAAATGAGTCTTCTAGCATAGACTCTTTGTATGTTTTTAGGTTGTTAGCCTAAAAATGCGATTTGCGGTGTGGGGAACTTTATGTATGTATTAGAGGTAAAACTCTCACTTTTTAGAAATTGGTTAAAATAAGATTTCCTCAGAATTTTTGGAATTCCATGATTATTTCTCCTTGTTTTTAGTTCTATGTGACAGTCTATAGTTATGATACATATTTTGTTCCCAGTTTCGAAATTCTTTGTATTTTCCATTTTTTCCTCCTTAGATGGTCCTGGAAACCTATGCGTTTTGTTTCATCGAGTTTAACGCTTCTTTCTGTTCACGGGTTTCCACAGGATATGTATCATTCTATGACCGATGACCATTACTTCCTAATACACGATCGAAAATAGGCTTCATTCGGTGAATTCGATGGGTCGTTTGCCCAGGAGACAGTGTTTCACTCCCACCAGGCTTGGTTTGCAGCTCGTGGAATTCTCTCACATGCAACACAAAGATACATTTTGGTGGGACTTCATTGTCCATCCACTTGTCCTTTTTATGTTTTTTGATATTCGAATAGTAGTTTTGGATTCCTCTTCTTAGGTTTTTCACTATTTGTCATGTCTGTTTTGAGCAAGTTATGTTGTTGGTGTGTGCTTTCGCAGTGAAGAAGTGTAGAAGAGGTTTTGTTGTTGGGTCCAATCCACAGATTTTTCCAGCGTGGTGCCTTCATCAGTCATACGTTCGTCGTCGCATTTGTTTTCTCCGTATTCAGAATATCTATTTTCACTGTTTTTCTATTGTTCTTTGCTCTCACTAACGCTTGTTGCCATCCTCTACCACTTTCACAGGCGGATTGTGGTGTCCTTGTGGTGACATCGATATCAACTTCATCCATTGATTTAGTTTTACTGCCAGCTTTATCGCTCTCTATTCCGTTCCCTTGCTCTTCGGCTATAGTTTATGTTACTTCTCCATTCACATTTCTCCCACATCCAGCCCTCGATGCAGCCACAGAGGTGTCGATATGTCCACACAGAACGATTGCGTATGTCGGTACTGGTTGTTTCCTACTGGCAACTGAACAGGGCGTCTACACTCACAAATTCCCCTCACGTGCGCGGTTGGATTTCGTGCTCAACATACACCTTATGAGCGCATATAGTCACGTAAGAGGGTATGTGTTTTTGAAATTCTATTTTGGCTATTCGGTTGTCCATGAACTTGCCATGCCAAAGGTTTCAGACCACACTTCTTTTCTGACAAGGTAAACTGTTCCATACAAGCTAAGCTCTTCGCTGAATTTTTCGAATGGCTCTCCGAGTAGTCAATTACTGAGCCCGACAGATCGCAAGCGTTTGCTATTAACACTAAAGAAGAACCACCATTTCGCTTAAATATTAGGCCACCATGATATTTATGCATTTAGCATATAGACAATTAAAGGCGTTAATTTGAATACTTATCACTTCCTCACCAACTTGACATCATTAATCAGTCACTTCCGAATAGCGAGGGGAGTAGGCGTTTCGGTGTTCCTTCAAAACTAAATTTCAAGCTTTCCTTACTCTAGAAAGACATTTATTAATGCCGGCCGGGGTGGCTGAGAGGTTCTAGGCGCTACAGTCTGGAACCGCACGACCGCTACGGTCGCTGGTTCGAATCCTGCCTCGGGCATGGATGTGTGTGATGTCCTTAGGTTAGTTAGGTTTAAGTAGGTCTAAGTTCTTGGGGACGGATGACCTTAGAAGTTAAGTCCCATAGTGCTCAGAGCCATTTGAACATTTATTAATCTTTTCCTTGAACACCAGCAACACTCGGCAGCACACAACTGCAGCGTAGTTCCGCAAGCCACGGAGTCGAAACACGGACTGGACAGTTTTAATTTAGCATCAGGCGAATAAAATCGAGATGCACGATGCAGTTTATCGACAATCCAATTTACTGTGTCTGAAGATCACGTACTTCATCATTTGCAATCATCAGTCGTCTTTTCTGTTACTCTCTCGAACACATTTGTAGGATTTAAAAATGTTTGGCAGCGGTGGGATTCGAACCCACGCCCTTTCGGACTGGTGCCTAAAACCAGCGCCTTAGACCGCTCGGCCACGCTACCTTCACGCAATTTGCGACTTTACTGAATAAAGTGATAATAACAGGACGCATTTGGTGTAGCAAATGTCCGTAGGCAGGTAGCGAGCAAGGATGGAGCGAGACGGGATAGGGTGCATTGCCACGTAAAACTCGGCAGAGGTCGACACGGCTGCGAGAGGCGGCTAGTCTTTATCAGGCGGTCAGTCGCTTGTCAGCGCCACGGAAGCTTATGCAGTGAATCATCGCTATGACGTTGTGTTCAAGCGTCTCTTATTGAGTCTAACAGATTATATGCATTTAGCTTACAAATGAATAAACTTGTCTTACCTACAACTCACACATTACGCTTTAAACAGACATTCCGCATAGGAGCATTCCTTGTAGTTACCGCAAATTGATTTCTAGTTCTTAAAAGCAAATTCACAATTGTTACAGTGCAAACGCAGAAGAAACTCCATGAAATAAATCTCTGTCAAATTATTTCATCTGAGACGACTAAACACAATGACACTGAACATTTTCGGATAGCATTGCAGTTCATAATAGTCCTCTTGTTAGTGTATTCTAAAAATACCTTATACTACAACAGTATCTATGGTTAAGTTTCTCAGGGCAACACAAATCGCACTCAGTACGGTTTATTAGCCGGTTTCGCTCTCTAATTTTTCAAGAGCATCACCAGTATCTCTGGAATGTGCAGTTTAAAGTATAGTAGTTGGCGGATTTCATTGCCAGCTTAATTTGCGAAGAAGCGAAACCGGTCAATAAAACATGGGCCTACAAAATGCACTTGGGCCTGTCCTGCAAAACTTAATTTCAACAGTCACTGTTCCCCCTGTCGTAAAATCAGTATTCTGGTAACGGAAGTGCGGCGTTCCCATTGTTCCGTAACTTCTGCACGGGCGGTCATTCAGTCGGACACGTCGTACGGCATTCATTTCTCGCAAATCACATATAACTTTTTGCCAAGGTTAAAATTTTCGAAGAGTTAGAAATGAAGTTACTATCAACTTTAGAAGACCTGGCAAGTTATAATGATGCGCTCTACTTGACCTCAACAATGGGCAAATCATAAATCTATACATACCACTAAGGTGAGAGAAGTCAATAGGAATTGGACAGGAGCTGGAGAAGTCAGCTATTGTGTCACTCTGACGTATCCAAGTAAGTTGGAAGTAAAAAAAAAAATAAATAAAATAAAAAAAAAAATAAAAAATGGCTCTGAGCACTATGGGACTTAACATCTGAGGTCATCAGCCCCCTAGAACTTAGAAGTACTTAAACCTAACTAACTAAGGACACTACAAACATCCATGCCCGAAGCAGGATTCGAACTTGCGACCGTAGCGGTCGCGCGGTTCCCGATCGAAGCGCCTAGAACCGCTTTTTTTTTTTTTTTTTTTTTTTTTTTGTAATCTCATTTTGTTCGTTTTCGTTCGTTGTATCTGCTCGGGGCGGACGTCGAAAGACACCCGTTTCAGTTCGTTGTTGATCCATTAACTCAGTTTTTCTCATTACAGAGGGCACCTAGTCCTCCGACCGAACACGGACCGCTCGGCCACATTGGCCGGCCTTGGAAGTAAAGTTTGAGCGGAGTTTGCCTTCAGGTTTCAGTGTGTGAACATGGTTAAAATGTTCAAATGTGTGTGAAATCTTATGGGACTTAACTGCTAAGGTCATCAGTCCCTAAGCTTACACACTACTTAACCTAAATTATCCTAAGGACAAACACACACACATCCATGCCCCAGGGAGGACTCGAACCTCCGCCGGGACCAGCCGCACAGTCCACGACTCTAGCGCCCTGGACCGCTCGGCTAATCCCGAGCGGCGAACATGGTTAAAAAGCGTGATCAAAATAACTGTATCTGCAAGCTTACTGGCGGCCTTTGGTACACACCTTTTTGTTTTCCTCAAGACAGTCGTCCTCATAGCAGATTACTGTATGTAGTACATGTCAGGAGAATACTGACAGTTTCGGACAAGACAGGGCGCATTTTACCAATTTAACTCCAGTCACCGTAAAGTACCAACTAACGGACATAGCTTCCCAAAACTTTTGTCAGTGGACAGGTGTCAGAGCCCTACAACTAAGGTTAGATCAAGCGTTCCGTGATCTCCTATGCCCCATCGAATAGAACTCTATGAACGGGACCTGTGCTCAGTTCGTCGATGTCAAGGGAAAACTTGCTGCTTGTCGCGACACGCCTTATTAGCTATGACACGGAAGACAATGCACAGACCAAGGACTCGAGTGACGCGATGCAAGGAGAATCTGAAGCAGTGGGGACGCATCACCAGGAAGACAACTGAGAATGTGGAGGAATGCAAGCCGCGTAACACTTACTTGTCTACGGAAGCGGCACGAACCCTATGCAATGAGCGATTTGATGAAAACTATTGAAACAGAGGACTTTAAGGCCGTACAGTCAGTAAGCTCTGTTTGTATAGTTCATTTCCATATGTCGCTGCATAATTGTGTAATTTGGAACTGATCACTAAAACAATAATAATAATAATAACAGAAGTTAACAATTAGCATGCGACTGCATAATGCTTTTTATTCACGCTTTTATCTGCAAGCACGTTTCTCGTCATTTTCCTCGTGATTTAGTGAGATATTCTAGAAATTAGACATATAAAATAGCCTGGGCTTAACAGCTAAACAAACCGTCACTTTGACGCTACACCACCACACTAACACGAGTCCTATTGCACTACCAATGTCTACAGGCTCCAAGTAATTTTTAATATTCAGTCATTTCTGAAGTAATTGTTTCAAATTACGATGCACCTCTCTCTTCTCTCGTATTCTAGGGTATTTTTCTTGTATAGATTCGATTTCACATTTATAAATATTGTTACAATTTTTTTCTCAAGTGATATGACTCGTTTTGTAAAACTGTTATTATCTCGAAGTGATTTTGTATGAGGCGCACATACGGAACTATTAAAGTTTTCTCCAATTTATTTTGTTTTGGCAGAATAATTCCCATTACGTTCATTGTATTCCTTCATCCTTCGAAAAATCTTATCAAATTGTTTTATCCAATTATTTTGCATCTGAACTTTGCACTCTCCTAAACCTGAAGCAGCCCTTTAGTTTTAGAAAATCGCCCTCCATTCATCCAATCTTCACTTTTGGGAACAAGGTAAAATGTTACGGGACAAGATCAGCATTACAGAAAAAGCGTACGAAAGAAGGTAAATGTGTTGAAGCGTTGCCTACATGAATGAATGAACGGTGGGCGTCGGTATTGAACAGATGGTTTTAAGCGCACCTACCGAGTTCAGGATGGTTGTATGTGAGTAGACTCTACTTGTGTGTGTGTCATCGTAAATACAAACCTGGGAATGTGAACTGACAACCTAAATGTGTTACTGAGCTCAAAGCCACGTTAATTACATGAAATTGAAAAGAATCCTGTGTGTGTGGGAAAACCGATATCATTCGTAAGCTAATAAATAAATAAACCAATAATTTCGCGCTCAGTAGACTTGGTCAATGCGAACTAAAAGAACATAACTGTATTAAAAAAACTGGAATGCCGACCTCTATAAGAATGTAACATGCAACAGACGAAAATTTGTGCACTGACTTATGGGCATAGTAAAATAAAGAAACTGACAGAACCTACATTGCGCAAAGGAAACAATCACGTATTATGAATCTCACTAGCAAAATGAAGTACTGGCAGAAGAAAAAAATTGCTGAAAACTAACCACAGTTGGTCCAGAGAAATTCATAATCTTGCCACTGAATGCCAGTGAAACACATAACTCAACCTTAAGTACTGAAATTTCAGTTAGGAAGAAACTTATCAAAGAAAACAATTGTAGACTCTAATATGAAAATTAATTTAATCAAATAACTTCCATGGCACAGTAAATCAACACAGAAGGTCAATCAATAGAATAATGGTCAAAAACTCGATTGTGATGAGAGCGAAGTGTAACAACAATACAAGTCTACAAAATAAAAAACTTTTTACTTCATCAAATAATATCTTGTTCTTCATTTTAAAATCTTTTTTATCTCCCTATGCTATCCAACCATTGTTCTGAGTCATCATTCCTCCTCGTAATAAATGTGCAACTCACATAGTTCCAAAAGTGCGTCCATGCTTTACTTCGTACACTCAACGAATCCCTTCCTACTTCACACCGCAGCTTTCCACTACTGACTGTCAAAGATTCTGCGACTCCATCGTGATGTCTTCCCAGGCACAGACACTGTTTTCTAACAACTGTTCAAATACATCATTTTCCTTTACAAATATTGACACACCCAATAACATAATTAAAATTGTCATCTTACATGGTATTATTCCAGAGACCACTTTCCAGTGACAGTGTAACATTGCTTGTTTCACCATGTCCCTTACCGTCAGTAAGGCAATGTCATAGTCTTTACAGATTACGAGTTTTAGGACTGTAATAATAGTTAAACTCTATTTCCAAACACGCAATTCTTGTTTCGAGGGTTTAGATAGAGTCACGTTTCGCCCCATAGAGCACCGCTAATCATGTTGCGAGGTGCGATGCTTTCAAAAGTTGATTTTTTTCTTTTTTTTTTTTTTTTACGAACAGGCACAGTCCACCATCAGCTTCTTCTCGAGAATATGATTATTAAGGATCTTGCAGATCATGCACCGACCCTGCAAACTGTATCCACAAGGCACCTTCAAAAATGTAAGGTTTCTAGCTTTGCTGTGTCTTTCAGATTGGTGTAAACTGCAAGAACAGACAGACTTCCTTATCAGATTGGCTCATCTGGCTATGTACTCAGGCCTCCTTTACCGAGCAGTGGAAGTCTACTCACTGGCTGATGAATAAGGCTACTCCAAATGGAAGGCATTTTCAAGGTTGAAATTACCTCTCTAACTTGATGAAATACGGCAGGTCTATGCGCAAAGTACTAAAAATGTTCCGTTAAATTTCAGTTGCTCGATAAGTAATACAAATTTTAAGCTTGTACATCCAACTAGATACTTAAACATTACAATTACAAACAAGTAATCGGAACTATCTCATCGAAAATGTTGAGGGGAAGGTGACCAAAAGAATGCGTTTTATTGGCAAAACACTTCGAAGACGAAACAAATTTATTAAAGAGACAGCCTATGCTACGTTTGTCTGTCCTGCGCGGTACAAAATCTTTGTGATATAGCGTTGACGAATGACATCTAAAATGTTCAAACAAGGGCAGCTCGTTTTGTATTATCGTGAAAGGGGGAGAGAGAGTCACGGATGTGAGGAGCGGGTTGAAGTGGGAATCGTTAAAACTGTGGTGTCACCGCTAGACACCACACTGGCTAGGTGGTAACTTAAATCGGCCGCGGTCCTGTAGTACATGTCGGACCCGCGTGTCGCCACTGTGTAATCGCAATCCTAGCGCCACCACATGGCAGGTCACAATACACGGACTAGACCTCGCCCCAGTTGTACGGACGACATAGCTTGCGACCAGACCTACCAAGTCTTCCTCTCATTTGCCGAGAGACTGATAGAATAGCCTTCAGCTTATTCCATAGCTACTACCTAGCAAGGCGCCATTTGTATCAGTGCTTATAGCTTACTACTATTCAAGAGATGTATTCCAACAAGAGAATAAAGTTAAGTATATTATTCCAGCTACGTACTTTTCTTCTTATTCATTAATAAGTCTCATGTTCCAGTACTTCACGCCCGTCTGCGTTAGTTTAGCGTGCACTTTCAGCCACTTCGATCTACAAGGTGTTGGCCCCGCTGCCGACACATCAAAAACAATGGCGATTTTCCCGCGAGATCTGTTCACGAAGTTTCAGTCATCAACTTTCTCCTTCAAATGCCAAAATACAGTGCCTGAAAAGGCGACGTCGATTTTGATCCGATGACGGCATATGTCATCTAGGGGACAGTAGATGTACTGGTAGTGGTTTCAACGTCGTCGACAGAGAGTGTAGTGGCATATCCACCAGAGCGCCGTCTGTCTACCCTTTAACAGGGAATGCTCACAGCCAGAAGACTCAGTTGGTGCAAACGTGTGAAGCAAGCAGGGAACCATGCCACGGAGACGCACTCGTGCTTCGTACAGTCATCTGGGCGAGTTTGAAAGGGGTTAAATTGTGGCCTTCCGAGTGGCGGGATGGTGCTTTCGGAGAACCGCCACACAAGTTGGACGTGATGCTCAGCTGTGCAACAATATTGGTACCAGTGGTCACGTGAACGTTCTCACCATCCGTAGACAAGGTTCTGGACGTCCACGCAACACAGACTTCCCCTTGCTCGTCGTATTCTGAGGGCAGCAGTGAACAATCATATAGCTACGAGGGTAATCTCAAAAGTAAGGTCTCCTATTTTTTTTATAAGTACATAGACCTGTTTATTTCTACAATGGTTTACATCAGTTTACAACATGAACATTAAGCTATTTTTCGACATAATCATCATTTCTGTCGTATTTTTGTAGACGCTGTGGCAGTTTTTGTATGTCCATGTCATACCAGCTCGCCGCCATGCTGTTCAGAAAGTTATGAACCTCTTCTTTCACCTCGTCGACGGAGCTGAATCGCTGGGACCACAATTAATGCTGACAGGTACTGTGAGACTCTGAAAAAACTCAAACAGGCAATTCAGAACCGGAGAAGAGGAATGTTGAGCAAGGGCGTATACATTTTCCATGACAACGCTCGCCCACACATCGCTCGGCAAACCGTTGCTCTCCTGTAACAGTTTCATTGGAACATAATCACCCACCCACCCTATAGTCCTGACTTGGAGCCCTGTTCCCTAGGTTAAAAGAACATTTGGCGGGAAAGCGATTCAGCTCCGACGACGAGGTGAAAGAAGAGGTCCATAATTTTCTGAACAGCATGGCGGCGAGCTGGTATGATATGGGCATACAAAAACTGCCACATCGTCTACAAAAATGCATCGACAGAAATGGTGATTATGTCGAAAAATACGTAAATGTTCAAGCTGTAAACTGATGTAAACCATTGTAGAAATAAACAGGTCTATGTACTTAAAAAAATGAGAGACTTTACTTTTGGTATTACCCTCGTATCACCGTACAGATAAGAGGGCTTGTGAGCCCAGACGTGTCAACACCAACTGTTTCTAACAGTTTATTAGCAGTAGGCCCATTGGCGCGCACACCTCTAGCCAGTGTTCAACTCACGCCACAGCATCGACGTGCGCGGCTTGATTGGTGCCGTCAGAGGACCACGTAGAAGATGGAATGGCCAGTCGTGATCTTCAGCGATGAAAGCAGATTCTGCCTTAGTGCTGTCTCGTAGAGTGCATTCGTCCGAGACTCACTGACCTGACCCCAAGACTTATGGTTTGAGGTGCGGTAAGCGACAACTGTCGTTCATCTTTGGTGGTTCTGGAGGAGACGCTAACCAGCGCTCGATACGTGCAGAATGTTGTTAGACTCGTTCTTTCGCCGTTATTGCAAGAGGATGGTTATGTGTTATTCCAGCAGGATAATGCTCCCCCATATACTGCCCGTGAAACTCAATATGCTTTGCAAAACGTACAGTAGCTTCCCTGGCCAGCACCATCTCCAGACTTGTCTTCAATCGAGCACATGTGGGATACGATGGGACGAAAAGTGACTCGGGCGATTCATCAGTCAACAGCTCTTACATAACGACGTGAACAGGCCGAACAGGCGTAGCGTGACGTGTCCCAGGACAGTATCCGCCAACTGTACGATCGTCTGGTTGCCAAAGTCAGCGCCTGCACTGTCGCCGGTACAGTCTACACCACGTACTGGTGCGGCTGTTTCAGCATGGGTCGATACCTGGTACCTCAGAAGCGCTTGTGCTATTGATCTGTAAAAGTAATCATTTCATGTTGCAACAATAAATCTTGAGTGAATTGGAAACCTCTAAAAGGGCATACTAAGTATTTCTGTCAGAGTATTTTGTTGACTCCCACCTACATAGGGAGGAAAGGCTATCGTAATAAAATAAGAGGAATCAAAGTTCGCTCGGAAAGACTAACTCCCTTCCATCTATAAGCCCTCGCGAGCCCATTGATACCGACTGACCACAGTGTCATCTTCCGACAATGGCGCTATTGGATGCGTTACGGCGGGGTGTGGGGTCAGCACACCCCTGCCCCGGCCGTCGCCAGTTTTTATACCCTGGAGCCGCTACTGCTAGGTCAAGCATCTGCTCAAAGGGTATCACGAGGCTGATTGCAACCCGTTTCAGTTCTCCAGCCAAGGAAGAGCCCTTGCAGTACCAGGAATCGAACCCGTGTGTGTGAAATCTTATGGGACTTAACTGCTAAGGTTATCAGTCCCTAAGCTTACACACTACCTAACCTAAATTATCCTAACACACACACCCATGACCGAGGGAGGACTCGAACCTCCGCCGGGACCAGCCGCGCAGGCCATGACTGCAGCGTCTAAGACCGCTCGGCTAATCCCGCGCGGCCAATCGAACCCGGATCTTCTGCATGGTGGTAGGTGCGCTGACCATTCAGCTACGGAGGCGGACTCGGAAAGAGCAATGCCTTCATTTTTCAAATGGTTCAAATGGCTCCAAGCACTATGGGACTTAACATCTGAGGTAATCAGTCCCCTAGACTTAGAACTACTTAAACCTATCTAACCTAAGGACATCACACACATCCATGCCCGAGGCAGGATTCGAACCTGCGACCGTAGCAGCAGCGCGGTTCCGGACTGAAGCGCCTAGAACCGCTCGGTCACAGCGGCCGGCTCTTCATTTTTCCCATGTCGCTGGATAGCACTGGAAGTGTCGAGAAATAGTCTGAAAGTCGTTCTATGATCCCCAGCCAAGCGCTTAAGTGCGAATTACAGACTAATTAGGTACATGAGGAAGGCTTCCCCAAACACTGGACACGTTTCCTTGAAGCTAAGATCTACTCGCAGTCTTGGAGAAAAAATGTACTTCGAAACTGCTCGTTTCTCCTCATTCTTCCATTGCAACGTCTTTTAATGGTCAGTATTCAACGAGAATCAACTAAAGAAGCCAATATCTTGGCTAAAATGTGAGTGTGATGAGGTCTGAAGATATTCGGCGGTGATTTGTCCGTTTGCTTTGTCGTCAGACCTGTAACTACTATTTCGAACTTTACTGCAGACTAAGAAAAACTTTGTCTGGTGCAAATGGCATTATTTGTTGCCAATATGATAACGCCCTTGTAGGTGCCATTGATTCTTCATCGATATTAACGGAGTTCTAAAAAGTAGTTCTTCCTTCTTTTACAGCAGCTTCACAAATGCTGATACGTCACATTATCGGACTGACTTAGATCGTGAGTTCCCCTCCATTTCCTCCCCCCCTCCCCTTCTTCCCCATCTTCCTGTAAGCAGTTACCGTGTCATCGCGGACCTCGAGCTGCTGTTATGCAGCCTCGCAACGTCCCTACACGTCCGCGGCTTGCATCTCCCCAGGGGCGAACTGTGTTGGAATCTTCTGATAGCGATCGGACCGTGAAAGCAATCACTGGATTTAATCGACCGGCCAAAGTCGAGGTCGCCGGCTCGTCATAGCTCGCGGCTGTCCTTCAGGGGTTCGGCAGATGGAAGCAACGCGAATCCAAGGTCAGGTGCGAGCTGAAGGAACTGCAGTGACTCACTTTAACATCGGCTACATGAAGACAGAATATTTAGAAGTAAAACAAGACAATTGCGCGATTTTAGGTTGCCTTTGTAGTTTTTGAAAGAGAGTTGGAGACACCCGAATGTTTTAGGTAGGCTGCCCAATAGCATGGCAGAGCTTTAGAATCCATGTTTTCAACTGCAAAACATTCGCAGGAGCTCTGACAATAATTTATTGGTTATGAACTGCAGATTAAAACTGAAGAAACTGCAGAAATATAGGAAATAAAGGAGGTTGGACATGGCTAAATTGAAAGAACCAGACTTTGTTGAGATTTTCGAAGGGAGCATTAGACAATGACTGATTGAAACACGCGACATAAATACAACAGAAGATGAGTGGATAGCTTTGGTAGGTGAAATAGTGATGAGAGCAGAGGATCAAAGCGGAAAAAAGCTGAGACACAACATAAAACCTCGGATAATGAGCGAGAAAATGAATTTAACTGAAAGATGAGACACACACAATAACATCATTCAAACCATACATTGAGCAAGTAGTAATTCGCAACTGTCTGCATAGAATATTACTTCTTGTTTATACTGAAACTGGTGGGAGGCCCTCTGCACTGATTTTTCCGGACGAAACTTCACGCATTTTATCGACTGAATTTCCACTTAGCGTATCGCTGCGTCCGTTTCTTTTTCAGAGGTGCATCTTGTTGTAACCATCTTGTGGTCGGACCACGATAAATCGATTGTTACGTGATTCCTTCAGGGAGGCGTAGGCTGAATGACCAAGCACACATCTACGCCTACGTCTGCATCAACGCGCTGCATATCACCTTGCGGTGGCTGGGTGAGGGTGTATCCAGTATCACTACTACTTTCCCATTTTATGTTGCATTCGCGTTTTTTCTTGGGGAAGAACGACTGCCGGCAAACCTCCGTGTGAGCACTAATTGTTATTATTTTCCGTCAAGGTCATTTCACAATATGTACGTAGTAGCAAAAATGGCTCTGAGCACTATGGGACTTAACAGCTGTGGTCATCAGTCCCCTAGAACTTAGAACCACTTAAACCTAACTAACCTAAGGACATCACACACACCCATGCCCGAGGCAGGATTCGAACCTGCGACCGTAGCAGTCCCGCGGTTCCAGACTGAAGCGCCTAGAACCGCACGGCCACCGCGGCCGGCACGTAGTACCATTTTGTCGTAGTCTTACAATTTGGGTTTCTCTCTTTCTGATAGAAGTGATTTCAAGCCATTTGACTTAAAACCCTTTCGCTATTTTTTTTGTGACAGGTTTCCAAAGTGACCAGCTACCTGTATGTGACTTGTAATGGAACTGACGAATAGAGCCCATTTTGTTATAAGATATTATACACTAATTGAAGTTGTTTTCGAAAAGCATTCGCTTAGTATGATGTTAGGGTAGGTGTTGCGATCAATGCAAATTTGAAAGTATGTATATTGAAATTACGACTTTTATTATTTCTAAGAGTTTGACTTGCATTACCTATATATGTACAATTTTGTCATTCATATTATTATTCTCACTGAATTATCCTTTATGGTGTTTAATATTTCTTGTAATTTAGAAATGCAGTATCAATAATCGATGCAGAAATCGTAAGTTCTCTTTCGATTGACTCTGTGATCTTTGGTCAGCAACGTGATTCCGGCCACTTGTGTTTTGGCCGCGGTCGAGAGTTGTTGTTTTTATGTGTTTCTTGATAAACGTGTGGTATCCACAATGCACGTGGTGCTTTATTTTTGTGATTCTAGATTGTGAAATTTACTAAATTACTTTCGGGTTCAAAGTGTTTTATCTAAACAAAAAATCGTGAAATCCTGCTTCATGATTTCGGTAGTCTGGCAATAGTCAAAACCCACACCTTTCTGATCCATAGCACCAAAGGAATCTACCATCACCCAGTCAACGAAGCCACATGTACAACGGATATTGAGCAGCATCAAGTTAAGTGACATCATGATCATCTCTGTAAATTACTTTACATCCATTAGCCACACCGTAACAGTGTCTTTATGGAAATAATTTTGCGTCATAGTAGAGAGGGTCCCCGGTAGACTGCTCCCCTACTGCCTCTTTGTTAATAGCTTGCTCGTCAAATTAGTTTGGTACACGTTTTCTATTGCAATTCGCTCAATGGACCTCCATTTACCTCGGCCTTTCCTTTTAATTTTTTAAATTGCTTTTTCTGAAACAGCCGAAAGAAAATGAGAAATTTTTAAACTTCCAGTTACAACAATTGCCATGTTTCCATTTTAGCTCTAGTCTTCCTGCTTGCTTCGATCGCTAATTATTACTAATCCCTTGTCTTGTCTCGGAGGCATGATAAATTAAAAACTTGATTCAGCACAGAGATAACTTAGTGCCAAAATAGTCGCGAAAATGTGTTACTGCTGAGGACGCAGTTAATGAAGAAACAGAAAATAAATCTGTAGAAATACGCATACTTGCAGGGCTGGAAAGGTATGCTTGCTAACTTTTCAGCGGAGCGGCCTCAGCGCTGTTCAGTTGTTAGCTCCCCAGCAAGAATGGGTGCAGTGCCATTTAGTAGGCAATTTATTTAAAACGAAGTACGTATGGTAGTATAACATTCAGGCCGTTACCAGGATAGTACGACGACATAATTATCCACAAAACGGACAGCGAAGCTTTGGGCACGAACATGAGAGCTTTAAATTAAACATACAGCTGCACAGAATTACAATTAGACCTTGGTATCTTCCAGTGATACATAATAATATATTGAGCTTGTTCTCATCATCCGACCGCTATAGACAGTATGGCACACAGTTAATGCTTAAAATTAATTCAGACCTTAAACAATGTGCAATGTTACTCGAAGTTGGATGCCTGTAGTAAATAAAATGATTTAACGGCAGGGGGGGGGGGTACTGTAAAATGGTATCTTACATAATATTTATTTCTCCCCGTGTTGGTATAAATGAGAAAATCTCATAATGACATGAAGTACGAGGGGCGTTCAGTAAGTACGGCAATACATTTTTTCTGAAAGCAGGTTGATTTTGTTCAGGATTTCAGTACACCATATCATTCCCCACTCTTTTGGCTACATCTGCATCTACATCTACATAGATACTCCGCAACCGGCGGGTACCCAGTACCACTACTTGTCATTTCGTTTCCCGTTCCAATCACAAATAGAACGAGAAATAAACGACTGTCTATATGCCTCCGTATGAGCCCTAATTTCTCGTACCTTATCTTCGCAGTCCTATATGTTGGCGGCAGTAGAATAGTTCGGCAGTTAGCTTCAAACGCCGGTTCTCCAAATTTTCTCAACGGTGTTTCTCGAAAAGAAAAGCCTGTTTTTCAACATAATCTTCGTTGAATGCGACGGCGTTAGGCCACCTTACTGGGAGAGCCTATACGCACGCGTGGTACCTCTCTACTGGTCGACATCGGAGCCAACGTCTTGCTGCATCAATAACCTCCCCCTCACCCACGTACTGCTTCCGTCGGAGTCCATCCTTCATTGCGTCAAACAGATGGAAGCTGCGAGATCTGGGCTGTAGGGTGGATGAGGAAGAACAGCCCAGTGAAGTTTTGAGAGCTGCGCAGACTTGCGTGAGCCATTGCGTTCTCATGGTGAAGGAGATAATCGTTTGCATTTGTGTTGTGACAAATAAATCTACATCTACGTGATTACTCTGGTATTCACAATAAAGTGCCTGGCAGAGGGTTCAATGAACCACATTCAATCTGACTCTCTACCGTTCCACTCTAGAACGGCACGCGGGAAAAACGAGCACTTAAATTTTTCTGTGCGAGCCGTGACTTCTCTTATTTTATCGTGATGATCATTTCTCCCTATGTAGGTGGGTGCCAACAGAATGTTTTTGCAATCGGAGGAGAAAATTGGTGATTGAAATTTCATGATAAGATCCTGTCGCAACGAAAAACGCCTTTGTTTTAACGATTGCCACTCCAATTGACGTATCATGTCTGTGACACTATCTCCCCTATTTAGCGATAATACAAAACGAGCTGCCCTTCTTTGTACTTTTTCGATGTCAGTTCCACCTGATGCGGATTCCAAACCACACAGCAATACTCCAGAATAGGGCCGAAAAGCGTGGTGTAGGCAGTCTCTTTAGTAGACCTGTTGCACCTTCTAAGTGTTCTGCCAGTGAATCGTAGTCTTTGGTTTGCTCTACGCACAATATTATCTATGTGATTGTTCCAATTTAGGTTATTTGTAATTGTAATCCCTAAGTATTTAGTTGAATTTGCACCTTTCAGATTTGTGTGACTTATCGCGTAATCTAAATTTAGAGGATTTCTTTTAGTACTCATGTGAATAACTTCACACTTTTCCTTATTCAGGGTCAATTGCCACTTTTCGCACCATACAGATATCTTATCTAAGTCATTTTGCAAGTCGTTTTGGTCACCTGATGACTTTACAAGACGGTAAATGACAGCATCACCTGCAAACAATCTACGACGGCTACTCAGATTGTCTCCTATGTCGTTAATACAGATCAGGAACAATAGAGGGCCGATAACACTTCCTTGGGGAACGCCGGATATTACTTCTGTTTTACTCGATGACTTTCCGTCTATTACTACGAACTGTGACATTTCTGAAGGAAATCACGAATCCAGTCGCACAACTGAGGTGATACTCCCTAGGCATGCAGTTTGGTTAGAAAACGCTTGTGAGGAACGGTGTCGAAAGCCTTCTGGAAATCTAAAAATATGGAATCAATTTGACATCCCCTGTCGATAGGACATACTACCTCATGAGTATAAACAGCTAATTGTGTTTCACAAGAACGATATTTTCTGAAACCGTCCTGACTATGTGTCAATAAACCGTTTTCTTCGAGGTACTTCATAGTGGTCGAATGTTCCAAAACCCTACTGCAAATCGACGTTAGTGATATCGGCCTGTTATTCATTGGATTATTCCTACTTCCCTTTTTGGGAATTGGTGTGACTTGAGGATTTTTCCAGTCTTTGGGTACGGAACTTTCTGTGAACGAGCGCTTGTATATAATTGCTAAATATGCAGCTATTTTATCAGCATACCCTGAGAGGAACCTGGCTGGTATACAATCTGGACCGGTGGCCATGCCTTTATTAAGTGATTTAAGCTGATTCGTTACTCCGAGGATGTCTACTTCTATGTTTCTCATCTTGGCAGTTGTTCTTGTTTGGAATTCAGGAATATCTACTTGGTGAAGGAGTTTCGGAAAACCGTGTTTAATAACTCTGCTTCAGTGGCACTGTCGTCAGTGACTTCACCGTTGTTATCGCGCTGAAGTAGTTTCTTCAATTTCCTAAGGGTAATCAACATTGTTTCAATACATATTTATTATTGTACTTTCAACATTGTAGCACAGTCAGCAATCGTGATAATCTCACGTGAGCTCCCGACGCCAACCGCACGGCGTCCATGGAGACGAGGCGCACGCCAGAGCTTAAGTCTTGGTGTTGACTTAGTACTTATGTACCGCACTTTTAAAATGTGACTACGCCTATTCAGGCTGTTTTAGTTTTATTTCTAGATCATGCCCTCTTAGACAAATTATAGATTCAGGTATATCTTCTGAAGAAAGCTCAATTATTTGGTCTGAAACCTAGGTAAAGGTTGGTCTCATTACCGCAATCGAGGCTGATAGTTTCTTATGTATTACATATCTATTAATCACAACACGTATTGGGTATTTTGATTGATATAAACTGGTTTTGCATTTTGTTTGAATACCAAAGACACCAATCAATTATAAAATTTTCAGAGATATTAGGTCGCGATCTACTCGTATAGCATGACGCCCACCGTGCTAGTCTCCGAAACAAGAAGGTGAACCAGACCCGTATAGAAACCGCCCTTCGGTGTGTTATTAGGCAGTATCCTACACTCGTTTAGGCAAATGCTACTCTAACTCCCAATTTCTGTCTCAGAGAATGCGATATACAAACAGCTGCAATGCGGTAACATACAGAGGAACGTTTACTCGATTCACACATAGAGGATGCACAAGACTTATCTTCCTTAGGCCCCCTTCCACACGGGGTACTCAGATCTGATCTCCAAGTTCCTGACGAACAGGACACTGGATGACTGGTCCACTTGAGCAACCCATCATCTCCACACATGCACGGCTCGAGTATCCCCTACTGCCAAGTCGTGTGGGATGATTTCAATAAAAATATAATTTTCATGGGCTGTTGGCGAAGTTCGTATCAAGTGCGCTTGTTTGTAACTTTCCCCGCTGTAAAATTTTTAGAGATTATAGTAGTGATGATACCATAATCCAGTGTTATTATTACCGTCTGTACAGAAGGAGGAAAATGAGAAATTGAAAGGTCTCTGTTGGATTCCTTTCATGTTAATTTCTTAAATCTGTTGTCATTTACGGCATAAATTCCGCTTCTAAATTTACTGTGGCGTTTCTGACTATCTGGGAGGAGACTGAGTAGTAGAATGTGTTACTTTTACACATAAACAAGAACGATCTGTCACACTACTACACTTTAAAACACAGTTTATATGTAATTCATGTCACACAGTCTCATACGGAACCTACATCCGCTTTCTTTTATATACTGTATATGATAAGATACTGTCATCCCCCTTCCCTTCTGTGTGAAAGAATGAATGAGCAATTGTATTTCTAGTTGCATGCTGGATGGTAGCAGACAAGCCTGTCTGCTAGAGAACAGTAGGACCAATGTCGGAAAAGGCAGCTACGCTTTCTAAAAGCAAAGAGGTTTCTATCCTTAGTATGGTCCTATCCGTCCCTTGTCATGTTGGTATAGGAAGCTGCCTCTCTGGCCACTTCCGTTGGTATTTGTGAGGCACCCTCAGGAAGGGACCACGGCAGTCTGTCCGCGGCGAGCGTCTGAAGTGGTAAGATCTCCAGCTAAGCGCGTGTCTGCTAAGTCCGTAGGACAATGGATTTCTTAAGATCAGCCTAACTGAAAATTTAATCACCTTTATTTCAGGTTTAGCTCTAAAATATCTAATGTTATCTTAAATTGCAACGCAGTGTAATTCGAGTGTGAAGTTCAGAATATATTCCGGTAGTTGCTTTGTCACTGCTTTGTGAGTAAAGTGGAACCACGTGTTGATCAGTAACTCTAACTAAGATCATCAATATTAAATGCGAATGTGCGTGAGATTATAACGTCTCGTCTTGACAATATTTTTCAATATATAGCAACTTTTCTTTATGTTCAACCCACGTGGGGTGTACTTTGTGAGACCAGTACCACGTGCTTATACAATTGTTTGACCCATCAGGTTAGTAGTAAGACAATAGTAACCAGTTCGAGGTTTTTCTTTTGTAAATTGCTTTTCGATCTAATTTATTTTAATTATCAAAATTATTGTGGAGTACACTCTTTGTGTAAACCAAGTTGACCACGTGAAGCAAGTGGTGTAAGCATCAAAGTAGCCCTCAGCTATTCTTTCCGGGAAGATTTCACAGGGAGTTAGTATGAATTTAGTATACTAGTGTGTGGTAATTACATGACGGACAGGATTGTGCTACGAACGTAACTTCTTTGGGTGAAAATTGAATCGGTTGGTTGTGGTTAATTTCCTCTTGCATATGTTTCAACGTTCTTTGTGTGTTATTTTATGAATGCAGTGTTGTATGCAGTCTCCCAATCTTGGCTCCATATTTGATGTGTTCTGTAAGATCACAAACTCACATTTTGACAATCCTAAATAAGGCACCAGTTTAGTTATGAATGAAGTTTAATATGCTGAAATTTCAATGATCAATGTTAAAATAAATTTCCAAATATAAACTGATTCATTTCTTTTTATTTAAATTCTATATATATATATATATATATATATATATATATATATATATATATATATATATATATATATACACACACTCCTGGAAATGGAAAAAAGAACACATTGACACCGGTGTGTCAGACCCACCATACTTGCTCCGGACACTGCGAGAGGGCTGTACAAGCAATGATCACACGCATGGCACAGCGGACACACCACAGGAACCGCGGTGTTGGCCGCCGAATGGCGCTAGCTGCGCAGCATTTGTGCACTGCCGCCGTCAGTGTCAGCCAGTTTGCCGTGGCATACGGAGCTCCATCGCAGTCTTTAACACTGGTAGCATGCCGCAACAGCGTGGACGTGAACCGTATGTGCAGTTGACGGACTTTGAGCGAGGGCGTATAGTGGGCATGCGGGAGGCCGGGTGGACGTACCGCCGAATTGCTCAACACGTGGGGCGTGAGGTCTCCACAGTACATCGATGTTGTCGCCAGTGGTCGGCGGAATGTGCACGTGCCCGTCGACCTGGGACCGGACCGCAGCGACGCACAGATGCACGCCAAGACCGTAGGATGCTACGCAGTGCCGTAGGGGACCGCACCGCCACTTCCCAGCAAATTAGGGACACTGTTGCTCCTGGGGTATCGGCGAGGACCATTCGCAACCGTCTCCATGAAGCTGGGCTACGGTCCCGCACACCGTTAGGCCGTCTTCCGCTCACGCCCCAACATCGTGCAGCCCGCCTCCAGTGGTGTCGCGGCAGGCGTGAATGGAGGGACGAATGGAGACGTGTCGTCTTCAGCGATGAGAGTCGCTTCTGCCTTGGTGCCAATGATGGTCGTATGCATGTTTGGCGCCGTGCAGGTGAGCGCCACAATCAGGACTGCATATGACCGAGGCACACAGGGCCAACACCCGGCATCATGGTGTGGGGAGCGATCTCCTACACTGGCCGTACACTACTGGTGATCATCGAGGGGACACTGAATAGTGCACGGTACATCCAAACCGTCATCGAACCCATCGTTCTACCATTCCTAGACCGGCAAGGGAACTTGCTGTTCCAACAGGACAATGCACGTCCGCATGTATCCCGTGCCACCCAACGTGCTCTAGAGGGTGTAAGTCAACTACCCTGGCCAGCAAGATCTCCGGATCTGTCCCCATTGAGCATGTTTGGGACTGGATGAAGCGTCGTCTCACGCGGTCTGCACGTCCAGCACGAACGCTGGTCCAACTGAGGCGCCAGGTGGAAATGGCATGGCAAGCCGTTCCACAGGACTACATCCAGCATCTCTACGATCGTCTCCATGGGAGAATAGCAGCCTGCATTGCTGCGAAAGGTGGATATACACTGTACTAGTGCCGACATTGTGCATGCTCTGTTGCCTGTGTCTATGTGCCTGTGGTTCTGTCAGTGTGATCATGTGATGTATCTGACCCCAGGAATGTGTCAATAAAGTTTCCCCTTCCTGGGACAATGAATTCACGGTGTTCTTATTTCAATTTCCAGGAGTATATATATATATATATATATATATATATATATATATATATATATATATATATATATCACCGGTTGTCGTATGACTATTAAAAGGTTATAATTAATGTTAGTCTGGTTGGGAATTTGGTAAGCTAGACTGGATACCTGGTGAAACAGTTGCTCAGTAATGCAAGGTTAACTTCCCCAGACAGACCACACCTTTTAACCCGCTTTTATTGTCTATCAGCAGCGCTTTCAGAACAAATTAAAGCAACAACATTACAAAATGTGTGGGTACAACATTACATTGAACATAATGTAAAGTGTATGTTACTCGTTACTGCAGAGAACTGCAGGAATCACATTCGTAATTAAAACTCCTTCATTCACTGCCCAAGGCAATGGTTTGAATGCAATCGAGACCTTGGAAGACTCGGAGAACAGCGCGTTTAGTCGCCTAATATCCAAGTGATGACGACTCTGATACGCCACTACTGAAGTACCCCCATCCAAATAACGCCACCTAATTACACATGGCGGATCTCTTCGTCGACAAGTACCTCAGCCTTTAAGAGATTTTAATATCCCCACGTGAGATGTGAATAGGGCCTTAGGTTACCTGGCGCCTGTGCCGCACGGAAGTTTTTTTTTTTTTTTGAGTCATCAGTCTTCTGATTGGTTTGATGCGGCCCGCCACGAATTCCTTTCCTGTGCTAACCTCTTCATCTCAGAGTAGCACTTGCAACCTACGTCCTCAATTATTTGCTTGACGTATTCCAATCTCTGTCTTCCTCTACAGTTTTTGCCCTCTACAGCTCCCTCTAGTACCATGGAAGTCATTCCCTCATGTCTTAGCAGATGTCCTATCATACTGTCCCTTCTCCTGATCAGTGTTTTCCACATATTCCTTTCCGCTCCGATTCTGCGTAGAACCTCTTCATTCCTTACCTTATCAGTCCACCTAATTTTCAACATTCGTCTATAGCACCACATCTCAAATGCTTCGATTCTCTTCTGTTCCGGTTTTCCCACAGTCCATGTTTCACTACCATACAATGCTGTACTCCAGTCGTACATCCTCAGAAATTTCTTCCTCAAATTAAGGCCGGTATTTGATATTAGTAGACTTCTCTTGACCAGAAATGCCTTTTTTGCCATAGCGAGTCTGCTTTTGATGTCCTCCTTGCTCCGTCTGTCATTGGTTATTTTACTGCGTAGGTAGCAGAATTCCTTAACTTCATTGACTTCGTGACCATCAATCCTGATGTTAAGTTTCTCGCTGTTCTCATTTCTACTACTTCTCATTACCTTCGTCTTTCTCCGATTTACTCTCAGACCATACTGTGTACTCATTAGAATGTTCATTCCGTTCAGCAGATCATTTAATTCTTCTTCACTTTCACTCAGGATAGCAATGTCATCAGCGAATCGTATCATTGATATCCTTTCGCCTTCTATTTTAATCCCACTCCTGAACCTTTCTTTTATTTCCATCACTGCTTCTTCGATGTACAGATTGAAGAGTAGGGGCGAAAGGCTACAGCCTTGTCTTACACCCTTCTTAATACGAGCACTTCGTTCTTGATCGTCCACTCTCATTATTCCCTCTTTGTTGTTGTACATATTGTATGACCCGTCTCTCCCTATAGCTTACCCCTACTTTTTTCAGAATCTCGAACAGCTTGCACCATTTTATATTGTCGAACGCTTTTTCCAGGTCGACAAACCCTATGAAAGTGTCTTGATTTTTCTTTAGCCTTGCTTCCATTATTAGCCGTAACGTCAGAATTGCCTCTCTCGTCCCTTTACTTTTCCTAAAGCCAAACTGATCGTCACCTAGCGCATTCTCAATTTTCTTTTCCATTCTTCTGTATATTATTCTTGTAAGCAGCTTCGATGCATGAGCTGTTAAGCTGATTGTGCAATAATTCTCGCACTTGTCAGCTCTTGCCGTCTTCGGAATTGTGTGGATGATGCTTTTCCGAAAGTCAGATGGTATGTCGCCAGACTCATATATTCTACACACCAACGTGAATAGTTGTTTTGTTGCCACTTCCCCCAATGATGTTAGAAAATCTGATGAAATGTTATCTATCCCTTCTGCCTTATTTGACCGTAAGTCCTCCAAAGCTCTTTTCAATTCCGATTCTAATACTGGATCCCCTTTCTCTTTTAAATCGACTCCTGTTTCTCCTTCTATCACATCAGACAAATCTTCACCCTCATAGAGGCTTTCAATGTATTCGTTCCACCTATCTGCTCTCTCCTCTGCATTTAACAGTGGAATTCCCATTGCACTCTTAATGTTACCACCGTTGCTTTTAATGTCACCAAAGGTTGTTTTGACTTTCCTGTATGCTGAGTCTGTCCTTCCGACAATCATATCTTTTTCGATGTCTTCACATTTTTCCTGCAGCCATTTCGTCTTAGCTTCCCTGCACTTCCTATTTATTTCATTCCTCAGCGACTTGTATTTCTGTATTCCTGATTTTCCCGGAACATGTTTGTACTTCCTCCTTTCATCAATCAACTGTAGTATTTCTTCTGTTACCCATGGTTTCTTCGCAGCTACCTTCTTTGTACCTATGTTTTCCTTCCCAACTTCTGTGATGGCCCTTTTTAGAGATGTCCATTCCTCTTCAACTGTACTGCCTACTGCGCTATTCCTTATTGCGTTAGAGCCGGCCGAAGTGGCCGTGCGGTTAAAGGCGCTGCAGTCTGGAACCGCAAGACCGCTACGGTCGCAGGTTCGAATCCTGCCTCGGGCATGGATGTTTGTGATGTCCTTAGGTTAGTTAGGTTTAACTAGTTCTAAGTTCTAGGGGACTAATGACCTCAGCAGTTGAGTCCCATAGTGCTCAGAGCCATTTGAACCTTATTGCGTTAGAGAACTTCAAACGTATCTCGTCATTCCTTAGTACTTCCGTATCCCACTTCTTTGCGTATTGATTCTTCCTGACTAATGTCTTGAACTTCAGCCTACTCTTCATCACTACTACATTGTGATCTGAGTCTATATCTGCTCCTGAGTACGCCTTACCATCCAGTATCTGATTTCGGAATCTCTGTCTGACCATGATGTAATCTAATTGAAATCTTCCCTTATCTCCCGGCCTTTTCCAAGTATACCTCCTCCTCTTGTGATTCTTGAAGAGGGTATTCGCTATTACTAGCTGAAACTTGTTACAGAACTCAATTAGTCTTTCTCCTCTTTCATTCCTTGTCCCAAGCCCATATTCTCCTGTAACCTTTTCTTCTACTCCTTCCCCTACAACTGCATTCCAGTCACCCATGACTATTAGATTTTCGTCCCCCTTTACATACTGCATTACCCTTTCAATATCCTCATACACTTTCTCTATCTGTTCATCTTCAGCTTGCGACGTCGGCATGTATACCTGAACTAACGTTGTGGGTGTTGGTCTGCTGTCGATTCTGATTAGAACAACCCGGTCACTGAACTGTTCACAGTAACACACCCTCTGCCCTACTTTCCTATTCATAACGAATCCTACACCTGTTATACCATTTTCTGCTGCTTTTGATATTACCCGATACTCATCTGACCAGAAATCCTTGTCTTCCTTCCACTTCACTTCACTGACCCCTACTATATCTAGATTAAGCCTTCGCATTTCCCTTTTCAGATTTTCTAGTTTCCCTACCACGTTCAAGCTTCTGACATTCCACGCCCCGACTCGTAGAACGTTATCCTTTTGTTGATTATTCAATCTTTTTCTCATGGTAACCTCCCCCTTGGCAGTCCACTCCTGGAGATCCGAATGGGGGACTATTGCGGAATCTTTTACCAATGGAGAGATCATCATGACACTTCTTTAATTACAGACCACATGTCCTGTGGATACACGTTACGTGTCTTTAATGCAGTGGTTTCCATTGCCTTCTGCATCCTCATGTCGTTGATAATTGCTGATTCTTCCGCCTTTAGGGGCAATTTCCCACCCCTAGGACAAGAGAGTGCCCTGAACCTCTATCCGCTCCTCCGCCCTCTTTGACAAGGCCGTTGGCAGAATGAGGTTGACTTCTTATGCCGGAAGTCTTCGGCCGCCAATGCTGATTATTTATCAAAATTTAGGCAGTGGCGGGGATCGAAACTGGGACCGAAGACGTTTTGATTATGAATCAAAGACGCTACCCCTCAACCACGAGTGCCCTATTGAGCGTTAGATAGTCAAAATCCCAAGCTGGTTGGAGGCCCTAGCCATAATGCTCAGGCAGGCGGGGTGGCCGAGCGGTTCTAGGCGCTACAGTCTGGAACCGCGCGACCGCTACGATCGCAGGTTCGAATCCTGCCTCGGGCATGGAGTGTGTGATGTCCTTAGGTTAGATAGGTTTAAGTAGTTCTAAGTTCTAGGGGACTGATGACCTCAGAAGTCAAGTCCCATAGTGCTCTGAGCCATTTGAACCACAATGCTCCAAATGTCCTCAACTGGGGAGAGATTGGGCGACCTTGCTGGCCAAGGTAGGGTTTGGCAAGCACGAAGACGAACACTAGAAACCCTCAAGGTGTGTGGGAGTGCATTATCTTGCTTAAACGTAAGTCCAGGATGGTTTGTCACGAACGGCAACAAAACGGGGCGCAGAATATCGTCGAAATATCGCTGTACTCTTAAGTATGCTGTAAATGGCGAGTGGAAGAGAGGGGATGATTTCGTAATGGTACACGTACCATTCGGTGGCATGCGGAGTATCTATGTAGATGTAGATGTAGATGACAACCAAAGGGGACCTGTTACGAAAAATGGCATCCCAGGCAATCATTCCTGATTGTCGGGCCACATGATGGACAACGGTCACGTTAATATCCCACTGTCTTTCGGGGCATCTCCAGACACGTCTTCGGCCTGGAGCCTCATTCACTCGAGTAGAAATGACTTCAGTGACGAGACCCCGCGTCGAAATGAACCCATGACCAGCGAAGACATTCATGGAGACGCCCCGGACAGCGGTGGGATGCCAAGCTGACTGTCGTCAGCCATACTGCCTGCCCATCAGGAGTCCTCTTTTTTTTTGTGATCCGCGGCGCCCTTGCAACACAGCGGTGTGTCGAGGATATTCTAGGCCTGGTCTTGTTGTCCTTAATGGCAAGCCATCTGAGGCTTATATTTCAGCAAGGTAATGCCAACCTGCACACGGCAAGAGTTCCTACTGCTTGCCTTCGTGCTCGCCAAACCCTGCTGCCTTGGTTAGCAAGGTCGCCGGATCTCTCCCCAACTGAGGACGTTTAGTGCATTATGGGCAGGGCCTCCAGCCAGCTGGCCCATGTGGCCGAGCGGTTCTAGGCGCTTCAGTCCGGAACTGCGCTGCTGCTACGGTCGCAGGTTCGAATCCTGTCTCGGGCATGGATGTGTGTGATGTCCTTAGGTTAGTTAGGTTTAAGTAGTTCTAAGTCTAGGGGACTGATGACCTTAGATGTTAAGTCCCATAGTGCTTAGAGCCATTTGAACCATTTTTTGAACCTCCAGCCATATTGGGATTTTGACGATGTAATGCGCCAATTGGACAGAATTTGGCACGATGTCCATCGGGATCACATCAACAATTTTTGTCAATCAGTGGCAAGCCCTGTCACTGCTTGCATAAGGGCCAGATGTGGACCAATGCGTTATTGTCTTGCCCAATTTCTATGGCTTTTTTACTTGAATAAATCTGAAACTGTAATCGTTTGTTTGTTCATGTATGTCACATCTACCGATTTCCGACCGATTCACATAATCCCTTTGCTGTGTGTCTTTTTTTTATCCTAGTATGTATATACGGTGATGCCGAATACGTATTCACATTTCTAGCTTTTTTTTAACAAACAGATGTAGCGCTGATGGTATTTCGTTGTAAACGGCTTGTATTACTTTTAATGGGTCTACAGTTGTTTGCTCTTTTAAAGTTTGCTTTATTAAATCTTTTAACAGATATTGCTGCCATTTCCCCCGGCCGAGATCTACCAAGGGCAGTCATTAGGTTTTAATTACCACCCCGAAAACATCAAGCTCCGATCATGAAACTCGACGTTGGTCCTTCTTTAGATTTTCGCCCTTCAAAGGGATACATCGTCTCCAACGATGGATGACGTGGCGGACACTTGGCAGAAGAACTCTGCATTCTGGCTCGTCAGTCAGGAAATGCCTGCCACTCAATGGTTTACTCATGCAAGGAAAGTGAGGAAGAAATCACTGGGTGCCGTGTAGGAAGAATGCGAGATGTAACGGATAATTTTGCAGCCCAGAGAAGCAGCGTTTATGATTGCCCTGTGAAGAATCAGGTGTGTTACGTCTTGGAGCAAAAACAAGCTCCCGGACAGCTTCTCTAGAATGCTTCGTCTTTACAGCCTCAGGAGATTTTAGCAGCATGCTCATGCGATGACATGCCCCTTACGAGCCAGACGGCGTACAAAAGAATGGAAAGAGCAAATCGCAACACATCACCAGAAACGGTGTAGGGAAACAACTTGCAGCCGTTTCGGAATGGACAAATGCAAGTCCTGTATAGTTTTCAAGGGTATCTTCCTGCAAAACAGTGACAAGTTCAAATAGCGTTCACGTAATTTTCGCTCCAAAATAGACGACGAAGGCTCTATACTACTGAAATCTGGTGACTGTTGTGATCAGATTTTTGGGATATGTTAAATTTATCCTTGTGCTCAAAACGCCAGTGCTGGACGATGCGACCCGAATTAACACAGGCCCTGTCCTCCTAGAAACATTATACTATGGAATTTGATCAGCCAAAATGGTCAAATAATTTATGGCAATAATGTGATCTAGCAGGCTAACCATGGAGCCCGTGGAATACCACCATATGGCTGTCCAAATCATCGGTGGACCTGCGACTCTATTATCAAAATTACCTAAATTTGTCTTGCCTAGCTTCTTTGTCTGTTTTTATCTCATGTGACTTCTGTATCATCAAGCCCTTTGATGTAATATAAATATTATACTCATTATAAATATCAATGTAATTAATCTATGGATGTAAATTTAAAAATAATGTTCCGTAAAAGAAGGCAAATATTTAACTTCACTTGTAATACTGTTTTATACACTCCTGGAAATGGAAAAAAGAACACATTGACACCGGTGTGTCAGACCCACCATACTTGCTCCGGACACTGCGAGAGGGCTGTACAAGCAATGATCACACGCACGGCACAGCGGACACACCAGGAACTGCGGTGTTGGCCGTCGAGTGGCGCTAGCTGCGCAGCATTTGTGCACCGCCGCCGTCAGTGTCAGCCAGTTTGCCGTGGCATACGGAGCTCCATCGCAGTCTTTAACACTGGTAGCATGCCGCGACAGCGTGGACATGAACCGTATGTGCAGTTGACGGACTTTGAGCGAGGGCGTATAGTGGGCATGCGGGAGGCCGGGTGGACGTACCGCCGAATTGCTCAACACGTGGGGCGTGAGGTCTCCACAGTACATCGATGTTGTCGCCAGTGGTCGGCGGAAGGTGCACGTGCCCGTCGACCTGGACCGGACCGCAGCGACGCACGGATGCACGCCAAGACCGTAGGATCCTACGCAGTGCCGTAGGGGACCGCACCGCCACTTCCCAGCAAATTAGGGACACTGTTGCTCCTGGGGTATCGGCGAGGACCATTCGCAACCGTCTCCATGAAGCTGGGCTACGGTCCCGCACACCGTTAGGCCGTCTTCCGCTCACGCCCCAACATCGTGCAGCCCGCCTCCAGTGGTGTCGCGACAGGCGTGAATGGAGGGACGAATGGAGACGTGTCGTCTTCAGCGATGAGAGTCGCTTCTGCCTTGGTGCCAGTGATGGTCGTATGCGTGTTTGGCGCCGTGCAGGTGAGCGCCACAATCAGGACTGCATACGACCGAGGCACACAGGGCCAACACCCGGCATCATGGTGTGGGGAGCGATCTCCTACACTGGCCGTACACCACTAGTGATCGTCGAGGGGACACTGAATAGTGCACGGTACATCCAAACCGTCATCGAACCCATCGTTCTACCATTCCTAGACCGGCAAGGGAACTTGCTGTTCCAACAGGACAATGCACGTCCGCATGTATCCCGTGCCACCCAACGTGCTCTAGAAGGTGTAAGTCAACTACCCTGGCCAGCAAGATCTCCGTATCTGTCCCCCATTGAGCATGTTTGGGACTGGATGAAGCGTCGTCTCACGCGGTCTGCACGTCCAGCACGAACGCTGGTCCAACTGAGGCGCCAGGTGGAAATGGCATGGCAAGCCGTTCCACAGGACTACATCCAGCATCTCTACGATCGTCTCCATGGGAGAATAGCAGCCTGCATTGCTGCGAAAGGTGGATATACACTGTACTAGTGCCGACATTGTGCATGCTCTGTTGCCTGTGTCTATGTGCCTGTGGTACTGTCGGTGTGATCATGTGATGTATCTGACCCCAGGAATGTGTCAATAAAGTTTCCCCTTCCTGGGACAATGAATTCACGGTGTTCTTATTTCAATTTCCAGGAGTGTATATAAGGAAAGTAGGATTGTAATAATATAAAACGTGGAGGGAAATCCCTCCACAACAAAACTGGCTTGGCGGAAATAGGATAGCTGGATTTGGCGGTCGAACTGCAAGACTCCTTCGCGGCAACAGTTAATCGGGGCTAGCAGGCAAGGTGTTCGCATCTTGTGAACTGAATGAGACAAGAAGAACAGGAAGATTATATAATATACTTGTAGCTTCGGATGCGGAGGTACTTTGGCTTATTATTCATGCCACACTTTGGTTAGCTCTCTACTGCGAAAATCCGACGCTAAGAGGAGAGTTTACAGAGCTTGTTACACACAAAGGGCCATGGATACTTTTGCCACCGCTTTTGAATAGCCACAGAGGAGATCCACACAGCCGTCACCTTCATCTCAAATTGTCAGTTGAGTTCTTTATAATTGCCGGCCGGTGTGGCCGAGCGGTTCTAGGCGCTTCAGTCTGGAACCGCGCGGCCGCTACGGTCGCAGGTTCGAATCCTGCCTCGGGCATGGATGTGTGTAATGTCCTTAGGTTAGTTAGGTTTAAGTAGTTCTAAGTTCTAGGGGACTGATGACTTCAGATGTTAAGTCCCACAGTGTCTGGCTCTGAGCACTATGGGACTTAGTTAAGTCCCATAGTGTTCAGAGCCATTTGAACCATCTGTATAATTGCCTGGAGCAATTGTGCGATTTCTCTTCCAATAATAAATTTGTGTTTTTTGAACTACGCGCTGAGCACTTATATTTTATCCTTAGTCTTTTAGCTAGACGGGGTCCTATTCCAAGTGGTACACTATTTCCTATTTTATTGAGCGGAAAAGTCATTTCAGTGAACTTCCATTAGAGCTAATAAACTTTGTGGTGTCATGAATTCCATAATTATTCACTGAGCCTAGGTTTTAAAGTACTCCACGTACCTTTCATAAAGGGGTAGTTGAAGTTTCACCAAAGAACAACTGCCAAGAAAAGATTTAAATTATTCAGCTTAAAGATTGTGATTATTGAAATCTCATTACAGTATTATAGTTATGTGCAAAAACTGTAGTTCGTATTAGTTATTTCTTAGTAGATTTTGAAGGGACAGTATAAGAATTAATAACTGTTGTGTAGGATTTGAAGTAATAGTGTCTGTAATTTCATGTACATATAGTTAATACAGGGCTATTACAAATGATTGAAGCGATTTCATAAATTCACTGTAGCTCCATTCATTGACATATGGTCACGACACACTACAGAAACGTCGAAAAACTCATAAAGTTTTGTTCGGCTGAAGCCGCACACTTCAGGTTTCTGCCACCAGAGCGCTCGAGAGCGCAGTGAGACAAAATGGCGACAGGAGCCGGGAAAGCGTATGTCGTGCTTGAAATGCACTCACATCAGTCAGTCATAACAGTGCACCGACACTTCAGGACGAAGTTCAACAAAGATCCACCAACTGCTAACTCCATTCGGCGATGGTATGCACAGTTTAAAGCTTCTGGATGCCTCTGTAAGGGGAAATCAACGGGTCAGCTTGCAGTGAGCGAAGAAACGGTTGAACGCGTGCGGCCAAGTTTCACGCGTAGCCCGCGGAAGTCGACGAATAAAGCAAGCCGGGAGCTAAACGTACCACAGCCGACGGTTTGGAAAATCTTACGGAAAAGGCTAAAGCAGAAGCCTTACCGTTTACAATTGCTACAAGCCCTTACACCCGATGACAAAGTCAAACACTTTGAATTTTCGGCGCGGTTGCAACGGCTCATGGAAGATGATGCGTTCAGTGCGAAACTTGTTTTCAATGATGAAGCAACATTTTTTCTTAGTGGTGAAGTGAACAGACACAATGTGCGAATCTGGGCGGTAGAGAATCCTCACGCATTCGTGCAGCAAATTCCCAGTTCACCAAAAGTTAATGTGTTTTGTGCAATCTCACGGTTTAAAGTTTACGACCCCTCTTTCTTCTGCGAAAAAAACGTTACAGGACACGTGTATCTGGACATGCTGGAAAATTGGCTCATGCCACAACTGGAGACCGACAGTACCGACTTCATCTTTCAACAGGATGGTGCTCCACTGCACTTCCATCATGATGTTCGGCATTTCTTAAACAGGAGATTGGAAAATCGATGGATCGGTCGTGGTGGAGATCATGGTCAGCAATTCATGTCATGGCCTCCACGCTCTCCCGACTTAACCCCATGCGATTTCTTTCTGTGGGGTTATGTGAAAGATTCAGTGTTTAAACCTCCTCTACCAAGAAACGTGCCAGAACTGCGAGCTCGCATCAACGATGCTTTCGAACTCATTGATGGGGACATGCTGCGCCGAGTGTGGGAGGAACTTGATTATCGGCTTGATGTCTGCCGAATCACTAAAGGGGCACATATCGAACATTTGTGAATGCCTAAAAAAACTTTTTGAGGTTTTGTATGTGTGTGCAAAGCATTGTGAAAATATCTCAAATAATAAAGTTATTGTAGAGCTGTGAAATCGCTTCAATCATTTGTAATAACCCTGTATTGTTTCTCGTACCGCATTGTGGCTAAAATGTTCAGCCTAGATCTGAGACTACTGATAGATTAGTTTCTGGGTCCTCACACTAATTGTTTAACCAGATTTAAATTTCATATTTCAATTCCAGCATTAATGGATTGGACTTACCAATTCTGTGACAGTTGTGTGCTACAAGAGGCAGCGGGCTGCAGCTATTCAAACTACATGTCCCTCATGTGCTAAATAGTATAAAGAAGTGAATACTCCTTGAGAGTATAAATTATAATCAGAAGAAATAATATAATTATCTGAAAACCATTTCAGTGACAGTATTTTCTAATAAATAAACTGGTAAAAGAGCCTCATTTCCAAGGTAGTGGTGCCCCACTATCAGTAAATCATTTACTTGTAATGATCATTAGTTTGATACTTTAATATACAGATAGTGTTACTGAGAGTCAGCTATTGCCAAAACGTATTAATACTCCTTCCGTGTAGCCAATGCCAAATCACTGTTACATTGCTTGCTAAAGTGTACTGCTGTCTCGTCTTGTACACAAAAATAGTATTCAGTATAAAGTAAATACCAATTTATTTATGAACAGTGCTAGTGCTTGGTACAACTTTGCCTAATTAAGGGAGCGACTGTTTTCTTTTGCGTAATTGCAGTTGACTTTATTAGTAATATAACCTTGGTTCAATTCTCTTTTGTTCTGATACTGCTTGCTTTCAATAGTAATAAAAGTCCGATGCCTTAACTATTATACGCGGTCACGGTCAAATTAAAAACCTTTCCCTGGAGTAACATTATCGGTGTTTGCTTAGTAATAGCCGGAAGTGTTATGGACACTTGGCGTGTTTTGGGACGTAATCTCAGCCAGAAGCTGGAAACAGCATGAATCAAGACCCATCGGACCGAGCAATGACTTTTTCTCATAAGCCAAGCATCACGTTTTCCTGTTACGAGCATTTGCATCATTGATGAGTGGTTTTGGAATTCCAGCTCACTCTGCAATTCGCTGCTTTTGAAGCTCCCTTCGTGTTGCCTTGGTCTTATTTTTCGACTCTTTCTTTCTCAAGTATTGTCCGTCACGCTTAGTCAACACACACACTTTCGTCCGTTTTGTGACTTAGCGGATAACGTTTTTCGCTTTCCTTGTATATGGTGTAGATCTTAGAGACGTTCCCTCGCTTCGGCTACCTTGATTATGGAAGCACGCACCATACGACCACAAATAATCTGCCCACTTCAGAATTCACTTACACCCAAAACTCCAGCTGTCAGTCAGCCAGACAGATCGGTACCAAACGTTGTATATACTTACAATCGTAGCGTAGCAGTAGCGTTACTGCCTACCACGCAAGAGGCCCGGGTTCGATTCCCGGCAGGGGACTGGGTGTTGTGTGTCCATCATTTTCGTCATCATTGACTCGCAAGTCGCCGATGTGGCGTCAGCTAAAGAGGACTTGCAATACGGCGGCCCAACTCTCCCGCATGGGGCCTCCCGGCCAACAATGCCATATGATCATTTCATTTCATAAATCAAAATACCGACATAGTTTGTGCTATGTGCTGTCGCCTTAAGGTGAGTGGAGGAACCATTCCCCAAAATCCCCTTCCAGCTCGGTACCTAATGGGATGAGATCAAATGAAGGTTCCTCTACTCACTGGGGTCAGAAATTAACACTGCCATTGGACGTGGCTGAGAGTGGTGAAAGGTCACCTGCATCCATGACCCGCAGTACGCGATGGCAGATAAGTAGAGCATTGCGCCTGCCAGTGTATCTTCCAGCCAGGTAGTTGAGGAAGCTGAAAACTTTGTGAGCAGAAGCCCCCAACCTGAAACTATGCCCGGGAAGGTAGCTATGTTTGGCAGCCAAAGTCACTAATAATGATTTAAATATTAATGAACGGTGTAACAGCCAAAGACAAGAATCTAAGCCAAAACTATTGAGAAGGTGAACTGTCATTTGCCGACTCCGTGGTAGTTTGAGTACTATTTGCTGGATATTTGGAAATTTCAGTGTTACTGACACAAGATCAAAATCAGCAACTATCGTCGACGTCTATAAACGGTGTTACATTTAAAGAGCTTATTTCAATAGTGGTACAAGTCCATTTTTGTTCATTCTGAGATACAGAGTCGTAAAGTTAAATGAACGCTGAAAAATCTGCAGTTGAGATACCAGAAATATTCAAGTATATGTACTACAGAGTCCTAAAGTTAAATGAGCGCTGAAGAATCTGCAGTTGAGATACCAGAAATACTCAAGTATATACACTTGAATATTTCTGGTATCTCAACTGCAGATTTTTCAGTGCTCATTTAACTTTAGAACTCTGTATCTCAGAATGAACAAAAATGGACTTGTACCACTATTGAAATAACCCCTTCATTTAATTATGGAATTCTCCAACACTAATCCAGTCTCTGCTCAAGTGTTACGTACAGATTATTGTAGAGTACATCTACGGTGGCCCAACTACATTCCTTCCAAGAAGGTATCTTTCAGAAGTTATATTCTTATTCTTCGTAGACTACTTTATTTACAATTTACTGTGAGTTGGAAAGTTTATTTTTATCTCTCTTGTACGTAAAAGATTGCCGATTTTGTGAGTTGTTGCATAAAAATATGAAGGTCTCATATTTGTTACTTTGAAGATAAATCTTTTGGAGGCTATGGTTTTATAAATGTCCGATTTATGGAGAACGAACTGCTTCTATTAGTGTTATTTTTAAATGTCTCAGAGAATATATCTAATTTGCCAGTCTGCAGAATGTTGTACTTAATAATTAAACCAATGTAAGCATGAAGGATTCTTGAAACGCGAGAAGTTACATATGGGGTTCCACAAGGCTCATTATTAGTTCTACCATTGTTTTTCGTACATATAAATGACCCACCGTCTAATATACAACAAACACAACTACTTCTTTTTTCATATGACACTAGTTATTGATCCGAACATACGAGGGTAAGTCAAGTGAAAACCTTAAATTTGTAACAACAAATCGAAATTTCGCGCCATTATTCTGTAAGATGGTAAGCGTGCTACAAATAGCGTGCAAAATGGCCTGTAGGTGGCACCTTAGTGCAGATGCAAACATACCGTCGCAGTATCAGTTTAAAGATGGCCGCCCCACTTGCGACTTGCACCAGGGAAGAACAGCGTCCTGTTATTCGGTTTTTGCTTAGTGAAGGTGTGAAACCTATTGAAATCCATCGACGAATGAAGGTTCAGTACGGTGATGCACGTTTGTCACAGCAGCAAGTCTACGAATGGAGTAGGAAGTTCGCAAATGCTGTGACTTAGTGGAAGATGCTCCTCATTCAGGTCAGGCACAACAAGTTGTGACTCCACAGAACATTGGAGCAGTTGAAGCCATAGTGAAGGAAAACCGCCGAGTGACACTGAATGACATTGTAGCATGTTTACAGATTAGTCATGGGTCAGCACACCACATTGTGCATGATGTGCTCCGGTTTCACAAAGTGTCTGCTAGATGAGTGTCACAGCAGCTGGCTCCTGAAATGTGAGAAGGACGTGTTGATGCTTGTGAAGAACTTCTTCGGCGCTTTGAACGAGAAGGTGATGGCTTCCTTGCAATAATCGTTACTCGGGACGAAACCTGGGTTCACTTCCACCAACCGGAAACGAAGAGAGCGAACAGGGAATGGCGCCATTCCTCATCACCAAAACCAAACAAGTTTCGAACAGAATCATCAGCAGGGAAGGTTATGCTGACTCTCTTTTGGGACGAAAAAGGCGTCATTTTGGAGCATTGCATGCCTAGAGGGACCACCGTCACCAGTGCATCATACACAGATCTCCTAAAAAAACATCTGCGGCCTGCAATCAAATCAAAGCGACGTGGATTGATGTCAGCAGGTGTCCTTTTGCAACATGACAATGCAAGGCCCCACACTGCCCGTAAACAGTTGCAACAATCACAGACCTGCATTTTGAGTGCCTTCCTCATCCATCATACTCACCAGACCTTGCCCCAAGTGATTTCCATATGTTTGGACCACTCAAAGACGTAATAGGAGGAAAGAAGTTCCGTTCTGATGAAGAGGTACGCAACGCAGTTCATGAGTGGTTGCGTGGACTACCAAAAGAATTTTTTTCTAAAAGAATTTATGCACTTTGTAAGCGCTGGAGGACTTGCATTGGGCGTGGGGGAGATTATGTTGAAAAGTGATACAGCTTTGTACCACTTCTGCACAATAAATAATATTTTTAAAAAAATATTTAAGATTTTCATTTGACTCACCCTCGTACATACAGCAATAGAAGAAATGGTAAATAATTTTCTAAAAATAGTACTGGGTGATTTTCTGCAAAAGATCTCGCTCTGAATTCGAAACAGACGGTATATTCAGTTCTGCACATCTAAAGATGTCACACCAACGATAAATATAAAACATAGTGAGGGAATAGTAACTAGGGTGGAAACTTAAAAATTTGAAGGCGTCCGTATCGATTAGAATTTAAACTGGGAAAAAAGATTTGTGTACTCCTAAAACAATTGAGACACATTTGCGCTTGGAATTATTGCATATCATTGGGAGAGACAAATCGGTAACTTAACATATTTTGCGTATTTTCATTCTAGAATGCATGAAATAATGTTTGGTTGCAGCTCCTCTTTAAGAAAGAATGTTTTCATTGTCTACAAAAGTGCAGCAAGAATAATATGTGGTCCTCACTCATGGTCATCTTGTAGACATCTGTTTGATCAGTTAGGAATTTTGACTACTGCTTCATAGCATATTTAATCCCTCTGAAGTTTGTTATAAATAATCCCGTGATGTACATAATTACAAAATGAGAAGGAAAAATGACATTCATTATTTCAGTTAAGCTCGACATCGGCATAAAAAGAGGTGCACAATGCTGCCACTAAAATTCTTGATAACATACCCAGTGATATACAGTAAGGTGTCTGACTGACGCAAAGTTAAATTTGAAAAAGTGTCTCCTTACCAAGTCCTTCTATTCCGTAGAACAATTTCTGTTTACGTAATAGGTAAGAAGTGGTGGGAAGCAATATTACTAACTCAAACTAGTATTTAAAAGAAAGATTATAAATTGCCAGCATGTAGCCATATTTACAAATGAATGTAAAATGACTCGTTCTTCATCATTACGATAAATTGTACAAATGATCCTCGAAACGAAACTAATTGACAGTGTATGGAATATCGCAGTTCATACTGTAGCAGATACTCAGCAAGAAATAACGTAATATTCTCGAGACAGAATGTTGCTTTTTTATGTTCTCCAGGAACGCAATAGTTCTTGCTGTGACTATTGCAAAGGAAGGTCAGTTCACGTACGCAGAACTACCACATGCGTGACACGATGAAACACCGGAAGCGCAGCGTATGTGGAGCAAGGACAAGATCAGGCATCAGCGCGAATGCATCGCGTCTGATACTGGCTGGCGTCAAAGAAAACGCGCAGCTCTGTCTTTGAGGCAGTGAGCTATTGATACAGACAACATTAGCGCCTCATCCATTGTGGTAACCAATCAAAAGTTTCGGCTAGAACCAGCATCGTTAGACACTTAAAAACTTGTGCTTAGGCCCGTATTATACAAGATTTTTGATAAAGAGATTTGATCAAAGTCCTTGGGAAGCTTTTATCAAAGATCTGTGGTACCATTTATAGCCTCTCTCGGTAACTCTGATCGAAGTTCGTCACTGTATACTTTTCGCTTCGCTTGCGTTACTTCCTTTAACGTATAAAATGACCTCGAAGTGTGTTCGGTGCTTGGTTACCACCACCGTGATCACTGCAAAGTGTGAAGAATATAAAATTCTTCATTATGCAAAGCACGCTGAACATAAAAAACGCAATAAGCTGTTAGTATCTTATAAAGAAATAGCTGCAAAAATCAGCTGCACTTGAAGTGGATGCACTGAGGATGATGTAAGGAAGATATTAAATGGACTACGGAGTCTATGGGGATGTGAAAACCCAAGTGTTGTCGATAAAGTATACATAAGTGAAATAAATGTATTTATTTGTACTCCAAATAAGCTAACCCTCACATATTCCTCCTTGTGTTATGTGTACATTCGTTCATAAATTTATGGAATAATACGCCAAATGGTACATTGCCGGATTAGACTGCTATATTGAAAGCTGGAACAGCTTTCGCCTTTTGCTTAAAATCGTAAGCTAACCATGGGAGCCGGCCGGAGTGGCCGGCGGTTCTAGGCGCATCAGTCCAGAACCGCGAGACTGCTATGGTCACAGGTTCGAATCCTGCCTCGGGCATGGATGTGTGTGATGTCCTTAGGTTTAAGTAGTTCTAAGTTCTAGGGGACTGATGACCTCAGAAGTTAAGTCCCATAGTGCTCAGAGCCATTTGAACCATTTTCTAAACATGGGAGATCCTTTAGCAAAAAAGGCATTCATGATTTAAATAATGAAACACAGTAGCAATTATGTACTTTTTCATGCTTAGAACGACACGATTCGAGAATTTATTCTCATTATGAAGTGCGAAAGATTACTTAGGTATTTTATGTCAGGTTTCGTAAAATCGTAAAAATGTCAGATTGTTGTAGGCAGCAACTGCTAAGCAAGAGAGGCACAACAATACACGTACACACATCACATAAGATACCTATGAAAATATTTGTTCTTGATAATGAGAATAAATTCATGTTAAGCACGAACCAATATTATTAAAGCAGTGTTTCATTATTTAAATAATGAATGACACAGTTGCAGGTTTTTCAGAAACATCGGTTATGTGGAATGAAATTAAGAAATGAAATTTCTTAAATGAGTATCTTGTTCGCAAATATGAGGAGCAACTGAAATGTTTGTTCGGCCATTTTCAAATAATTTTCGTAGTTCTTTATTTACTCACACAGCAGCAGCTCGCGAAGCAAATTCTGGTGAACACTTCGCTCTTCTCTTCCCGCTATCTATCGTTTAACCCACAATCGTTTCCATTCCTCTTTCTTTTGAAGCAATTTCATTAATTACTTTTTTACGGGCAATTGACTGTTCACCATCTTTACCTGAGCAACTATGACGAAAAATTTTACGGTAGTGTATTAGCTCCAGTGAGGCAATTTGGTAAAATACGTTTGACAAAAATTTTTACAGTTTTTTGGGCCTTGCGGTTTTTGTAAGAATAAAACCAAAATTTGTTATATAGCTCTTTTTTACCTTCATTTACGTTCGTTTTATTCAATATTTATTGCCACGACACGTTTCGGTGACATGCTACCACCATAAGGCGCTTACCTGTTAATTATGGATCAGCTTTAATTACAGATTGCTATGAAGTGCGAAAAAGTTTTGTGCTGGGTGTGCCAATGAGATGCTGTTGCCCTGCCCAGGAAGGTTAATTTGTGTTAGCGTTCTCCATTCATGAGACTGTATCGTTTAAATAATCTGAAGCATATTTTTACTTATGTGTAATGCGAATATAGCCTTATCTGCTACACAGAACACAAAAAAGGCGCAACATCATCACTTCACAATTTGACGTACAGTTGTTTACATAGAGTGGCTAAAGCGTACTAAAGACTCTTCAACTGCTAAGATAATGCATACACAATTTTTTTTACAAGCATTTTACATCATCACATTTATATTGTATGATTTTCACTATGTTATTTACTTATTCACTATTATTCTTTTTTTACAAGTAGTCGCTGAAATTATTTTTAGGTATAGAATAAGCATTTCCTCTCTTTACAATTACGGAACAAGCATTAAACACTGGAGAATTTTTTGGACAGATTTACGGTGTTACTTTCTAACCTGTCATCGACCACCTTTTTACCACGTATTTTGCCATTGATAAAAAATTTCATGTTTTTCATGTAAGTCGATTTTATATCGCTTGTCCATTTTATGTAATATATGAAAACCATTTTTAATATCATGCGTAGGTGCGCAGTGTCTCTAGTTTGCGTAGTTATTGCTTATTTAGGATAACTTTTTGTGTTACTGGCATTTATTTGATTAAAGCAGGATTCTCCGAAAAACGTAGTGCAATAAATATTGAATAAAGCTAACGTGGGGGAAGCTGAAAAAGTGTTGTTTTATGAATCTCGTAATACAGACGCAAACCTCAGTCAATTCCAGGCAACATGGAAAAGGGTGAAAAAGGAAGATAGAATTCTTAGCTCTGATTATTGTGTTCTAGATTGGCAGGTGTTTCCAGACACCCATAACTGTTAACTTCAAATGGTTATCTTTGTTCGACAAATAACACATTGTACTGCATTCTAAATACACAGCTAGACGTTTCGAGAGTTACGCTGTCAACTCGCTGTCTGTGTTTAAATCATCAGTCACAAGCAAAGTAGCGCGCCAAAAAATAAAGCTCTTTGTACAGAAAGCTCTCGTCTTACGTTATTCTTTCGTAGTGCCACAGAACGTGTATGCTTGTTGCCTCACCAGCTGATTTCCAGTGCAATGGACTGTCCAGTTAACACAAGTTTGCAACGTCACTTGAGCGCAAAGAGTTATTAACCATTCCTTTCCATTCCAAAGGTAATCAGTAGTGCTTATGCTTCATTGTGTGTTATGTGCTAAATAAATGTTACGATTCACTTAAAAACCACCTTGGGTTTGTAAAATGGATACTATTGAAATACTCCTTTTAAAGTCCCTGCTATGTAACTGGTTGCATACACATGCTCATTTTATTACCATTGCAGCGTGGAAGCTTTTTAGAAACGTTTCCACCAAGTTATGATACGACAAAGGCTAAATTCGTTTCCATTAATTCTGAAGCATTGCGAATGGTTGTCTCTAGGTTTTTGGTCGAATTGACCCATAAAGCAGCCGTGGTTCTAGCTGATTCCAAAAGCGTTCCTTGAGATTTAGGGCAGAGCACTGAGCAGGCCAGTTCCACCTGACTTTTTTTCGAATTAGTCGTTGCTTTTTGTATAGGAATATTCTCATGCCGATGGAGAATATGTTCGGTTTCGAACTGTTTTCATGCGTATAACTGCGAAGGCTTTCACAACCAGAGTCTGTTAAGATAAAAATGTTGTAGGCGTGGTGCCGTATCGTATGATAAAATAACTGTCACGGGATAAAACCGACGTTTCTTCTTGGTTACTTTATGTTAACTCGTTTCGTGAACACCGGAGTTCAACTGGTCATCAACCAAAAGATATAGTCCGAGCTTAGATGTGTATATAAAAAAAAAAAAAAACACCTTGAACCATCAGGTCAGCTACAGGGAATGTCGCTGTCACCACATCCCACGCAAATAAATATCTTTCGCAAGGCGACTGTCGAAGCAATACGCCTCGATCTGAAGGCCAAATCGTGTATCGCGACTCATGTAGTCGATAAAATCGTTCCCCACTGCTCCACAGGTCAATGACAGCTTTGTCTGAACTACTTATGCAATGCATTCATTCTTATGACACGTGTCTTTTGAGTAGCAGAACGACTAGTGAGGACCGATTCGTACCAATTATAATAACTGT
Source organism: Schistocerca nitens (assembly GCF_023898315.1). Taxonomy (NCBI): domain Eukaryota; kingdom Metazoa; phylum Arthropoda; class Insecta; order Orthoptera; family Acrididae; genus Schistocerca; species Schistocerca nitens. Next base: position 171,006,647 of record NC_064619.1, read on the forward strand.
GTTACGGACTTCTGTATATTAGTTTCAACGAAGACCCCTGCAATAGCTCCTACGTTGAAAACCATTTCATTATCAATACAGTACGATTGCAGATGTAATATTTTGTTCACGTACGTGTATTTTAATAAGCATGTCGGACAAAAATCAATCGTTCGCCCACCACGAACTCTGGAATAATCACGCACACCGCGCAATACTGCCTCTAGTCTTGCAAAATGATTTCAGTTTGGCCAGGAAGATTGTCCACAAGTTTCTTCAGGTATGCTACGAGGGGCGTTTGAAAAGTCCGTGACAAAAATAAAAACTACTTACGTGTTTGGGGTAAACCTTTTTTATTTTTCGACGTAATCTCCTTTTAGACTTATACACTTCGTCCAACGCTGTTCTAATTTGTTGATTCCTTCCGAATAATATGAATTGTCCAAGTCTGCAAAATGGCCATTAGTTGCTGCAGTCGCCTCTTCGTTCGAATAAAATTTTTGTGCCGCCAGCCATTTCTTCAAATTGGGGAACAAATAGTAGTCCGAAGGAGCCAAGTCTGGAGAATAGGGGGGATGTGAAACGAGTTGGAATCCTATTTCCAATAATATTGGGAGCACAACAGCTGAGGTGTGTGCTGGTGCATTACCGTGATGGAAAAGGACTTTTTTTACGGTCCAATCGCCGGCCTTTTTACTTGCAGCTCGGTTTTAAAACGGTCCAATGACTGAATAATATGCACCTGTAATAGTTTTACTCTTTTCCCGATAGTCGATGAGGATTATCCCTTGCGAATCCCAAAAGACAGTCGCCATAACCTTGCCGGCCGAAGGAATGGTCTTCGCCTTTTTTGGTGCAGATTCTCCCTTGGTAACCCAATGTTTTGATTGTTTTTTGCTCTCAGGAGTATAGTAATGAATCCGTGTTTCATTCACAGTGACGAAACGGCGCTTAAAGTCCTGTGGATTCTTCCTGAACAGCTGCAAACAATCCTTGCAACCCTTCACACCATTCCGTTTTTGGTCAAGCGTGAGCAATCGCGAACCCATCTTGCAGATAGCTTTCTCATGTCCAAATGTTTATGCAAAATATTATGGACCCTTTCATTCGAAATGCCCACAGCACTAGCAATCCCACGCACCTTAACTCTTCCGTCATACATCACCATATCATGGATTTTATCAATGATTTCTGGAGTCGTAACCTCCACAGGGCGTCCAGAACGTTCAGCACCACTTGTGCCCATATGGCCACTCCGAAAATTTTGAAACCACTAATAAACTGTTCTAATCGAAGGTGCAGAGTCATCATAATATTTATCAACCTTCTCTTTAGTCTCTTGAGGCGTTTTGCCCGTCATAGAGTAATGTTTAATCACCACACGAAATTCTTTTTCGTCCTTGATTCACACGAATGCCAAACACAAAGAAATAGACCAATATGGCTGAAACTTGGTGTGCGCTCTTTCCAAAGATGCTACTAACTAAACATGACCTCGATACGAGCCGGTGGTGCCATCTGTCGGACTTTTCAAACACCCCTCGTATATCCAGCTGAATCCACTCGTTGATGATTAGATCCCCTAGAGATACCATATTAAGGGAATGTTAATTGCTATGTTTCATGCAATGTACCAAGTAAACTCAGAAGTTTTATATGGGATTAATGTCGTGTGGTTAAGCGAGATACACACATACGTTAATGTCTCTGAGTGATCGTCAAACCAGGAACGTATACGAGAAACCGGTGAACCCGGCTGCTGTTATCTTGGAAAATGTCCATAGCCTACACATCAAGAAGATGTACAAGGGAGGGCAACACAAGGTCGCGGAAGATGTTGAAATCTACATCTACATGATTACTCTGAAAATCACAATTAAGTGCCTGGCAGGGGTTCACCGAACCACCTTCAAATATTTCTCTAGCGTTCCACTTCCGAACAGTGCTGGGAAAAACGACCATTTAAATCTTTCCGTGACAGCTCTGATTTTAGTTATTATACTATGATGATCAATCCTCCCTTTGTAGATTGGCGCCAGCAAAATATTTTCACACTCTGAGGAGAAAGATGGTAATTGAAATTTCATTAGAAGATCCAGCCACAGCGATAAATGTCTTCGTTTTAATGACTACCGCCCCAAGTTACGCTTCCCATCTTTGGTACTCTATTCCATATTTCGCGATAATATAAAAAGGACTGCCCTTCTTTGAACTGTTTCTGTTTCCTCCGTCAATCCTATCTGATGCGGATCACTCCCAGCACATCAGTACTCCAGAAGAGGACGGACAAGAGTAGTAAATCTTACATTTTATAACTGTTCTTACAGTAAATGGCAGCCTTTGGTTTGCTTTCCCCACAACGTTGTCTATGTGTCCTCTCAATTTAAGTATTCGTAATAGTATTCCCAAAGTATTTAGCTGGGTTATCATATTCGTATGATTTATCGTGTAACAGAAATTTAGCGGATCCTTTTTAGTGGTCACGTGGATGACTTCACACTTTTAATAAATAAAATGGTTCAAATGGCTCTGAGCTCTATGCGACTTAACTTCAGAGGTCATCAGTCCCCTAGAACTTAGAACTACTTAAACCTAACTAACGTAAGGACATCACACACATCCATGCCCGAGGCAGGATTCGAACCTGCGACCGTAGCGGTCGCGCGGTTCCAGACTGAAGCGCCTAGAACCGCTCGGCCACATCGGCCGGCCACTTTTAATGATTTAGAGTCAATTGCCACTTTTTGCACCACACAGAGAGCTTGTGTAAATCATTTTGCAATTCGATTTGGTCATCTGATTACAAGACGGTAAAAGACAGCATCATCTACAAACAATCTAAGAGATCAGCTCGGATTGACTGTTGAATTGTTTATGTAGATCAGCAGCTACAGACGGCCTATAACGCTTCCTTGGGAACGCCACATATTACTTCTATTTCACTCTATGGCTTTCCGTCAGTTATTTCGAACTGTGACTTTTGTGACAGGAGATCACGAATCAAGTCACATAACTGACACGATTCTCCATATGCGCGCCATTTAGTTAGAAGTCGCTTGCGAGGAACAGTGTGAAAAGCCTTCTGGAAATCTAAAAATATGCAATTAACTTGACTTCCCCTGTCGATGACACACGTTACTTCGTGAGAATGAAGAGCTATTTGTGTTGCACAAGAACACAGCGTTCTGAATCCGTGTTGGCTTTTTGTCAATAAATAGTTTTCTTTGGGGTGATTCATAATGTTCGAGCACAGCATAAGTTCCAGAATCCTACGGCAGATCGACGTTAGTGGTATGGGCTGGCTCTGAGCACTATGGGACTTAACATCTGAGGTCATCAGTCCTCTAGAACTTAGAACTACTTAAACCTAACTAACCTAGGGACATCACACACATCCATGTCCGAGGCAGGATTCGAACCTGCGACCGTAGCAGTCGGGCGTTCCGGACTGACGCGCCTAGAACCGCTTGACCACCGCGGCCGGCGGTATGGGCTGTAATTCAGCGGATTACTCCTACTTTCTTTCTTGGGTGCTGTTGTGACTTGTGCAACTTTCCAGTCTTTAGGTACGGTCTTTCTACAAGTGAACACTTGCATATGATTGCTAAGTTTGGAGCTATTGCATCAGCATACTCTGAAAGGAAGCAGACTGGTGTACAATCTCAGCCGGAAGCCTTGGTTTTCCTAAGTGTTTTAAGCTGCTTCGCATTACCGAGGATATCTGTTTCTTGGTTTGTGTTCACTGTAACCTAAATGAATGGGCCCAGTTATGCTATGAAAAACATTCGTCCCCTCCCACTACAACCTCTACATACTGTGGGCTAATCGCCACGCTGGGCCGCAAGTGTACTCGGCGGCTTCCATTATTTAAGAAAAGACACAAAATCGCGAATCGTTGTACCACACACTATTCGCCTTCTATCCAGTTTACAGAGCAATGTGGCGCAGTGTTAAGCACGCTGGACCCATGTTCGGGACGGCGACGGTTCATATCCGCGTCCGATCATGCGTCGTCCGGTTTTCAGTGATTTCCTTAATCGTTCTAGGCAAATGCTGGGATGGGTCCATTGAAAACATAACGGCCGATTTCCTTCGGCATCCTTTCGTAATCCGAACCTGTGCTCCGTCTCTAATGACTACGCTGTCTACGGTCCGTTAACCTCCTGTCTTCCTTCCTTTTTTCTGTCCAGTTTATGTGTTGTGTTGTTTGTCCCATGGAAGACGTGCAGCTTTATCTGCTGTTGTGAGCAATGGCATTTTGCGAGTTGCCCTACTATGTTCGAGTGCAAACTGGTTGAGATAAATCTGCATTTACTGGCAGCAGCAATGCCTGCTAGGTTGTAAATTGATTATATGCCATGTTACACGGCTGCGAATGGTAACAGCGTATCTTGTACACACATTTCACAGTCCGCGTTGATACACCAGCAAATCGTCCAGCTTGACTGACGCTGCGTCCAAACATGACAGCTTTTTTCTCCCGCTCTGTCAAGTCTCCACGTCGACTTCTCTTACTGCGCTGTTTAAATACAACCGACAGCAATATACACACAGTTTCACTGCCATGACTTACGACAGCGTAAGGTGACTGCCTGGTACCATTTCCACACAATCGTCGAAGTGACCAGAGGGCTCTATTAAGGGGGATGATTAATATTTCTTCTGGTGACCTCATTTTCATTTTTTAAAGCCAAGTTGAGGAGCACGCGATCGGATTTTCCAACACAAACCTTTTTTAACTTGATCGCGAGGTATAACTTAGATTACCGGTTGCGATTGTTAAACAAACATCTTCAGATCAAAAGAAGTCAAAAATGGCCCTACTCGTAAAATTTCGTAAACATACAAAATGTAACTTACCGAAAATAAAAGAACGAAAAATGAACATACTATAAAAAAGTATAGTCCAGTACAACAGGTAATACTCCCCAAGCATTGTATACACTTGCTTGGTCACTAAGACTGCTGTGCATCGTTTTCACTTAACAATTATTTGCAAACCTCCCCCACACTCCCCAACAGAGACGAGAAAAGGGGACAGCTATCAACGTCCGCGTTGCCACATTTCACCTATTCAGATTACAGTATATCAGTTTATGAAGTTAAAATAAGGATGATGATCTTTATGATCATAACTAGGACGAAGTAAATGTGTGTTCCTCTACGCCACCTTTAAAAGGAGTCAATCACTAATCTACTTTAAGGCAAGAAAGATAGCAAAGTTACTTGATTGAATTTATAGCAAAATAGATTTGTGTGAGTGGCCAAAGAACAGAGTGGTAGAAATTTCAATAAAGGTCATTAAAGGAATCAACATGGACACCATTATGAAAATAAAACTATTAACAGAGAAATAATCCAGATGAGCATACTGACACATTTGTTTGATACTTAAAACAGCTCGCAGTTAAAAGCAGCAAATCTGTAAAAAGCAGCATTAAAATAAAAGATGCAAAATAAAACAGAAAAAAATTTTTGAACATTCCAGCGTGCGCCAACAAGTTCGTTGCATTCAATAGGCGTCGCTTTGCTCAGTTATGCTTTAACTTTCTGTTCCCACTTCCTGTTGAAACGCGATGTAGAGTACACGGGCCAGGGGGAGAGGGCTACGGATGGGAATGTGTCTCGGACGCAGGTCTGGAGAAGGATAACCAAACTCTAGACACTCTCGTAATCTCGAGAAATGTTGAACTAGACTGCCCCTCTCAATCGAATATGCCAATCATCGTTCTGATAGTGCAAGCAGTGGGCTATCGGATTAAGCATAAAGCTTTGAATGAAGAACTTAAGCGAAGTCGCGTGTCGACAAAAACGCGGCTCTCCCGGTCTCAGACGAGGTGGTTACGCGCGCAAACGAACCTTTACTGGCTGATGCTGCTGCTGCCGCGCATTTCGATGTGCGGCTTTAAAAAAGCCGCATTTTTAGTTGACTTGCCGTAACATCAGTGCGAAGTTAATACGGAAATAACAGTTTGTTTACAAACGGTTTAAGTTCGTCATAAGATTTTCTGTTCAAATGGTTCAAATGGCTCTGAGCACTATGGGACTTAACATCTGAGGTCATCAGTCCCCTAGACTTAGAACTACTTAAACCTAACTAACCTAAGGACAGCACACACATCCATGCCCGAGGCAGGAATCGAACCTGCGACCGTAGTAGCAGCGCGGAATCCGGACTGAAGTGCCTAGAACCGCTCGGCCACGCAGTTTATCAAAAAATGGTTCAAATGGCTCTGAGCACTATGGGACTTAACATCTGTGGTCATCAGTCCCCTAGAACTTAGAACTACTTAAACCTAACTAACCTAAGGACATCACACACATCCATGCACGAGGCAGGATTCGAACCTGCGACCGTGCTAGTCGCGCGGTTCCGGACTGAGCGCCTAGAACTGCTAGACCACCGCGGCCGGCGCAGTTTGTCGTTTACCACTAAATCGAGGTGTATTTGTTCATTCATTTAATCAGTATACGATTTGCCTTTTCTCTAAACTTCGTATTCAGTATTATTGAAAAAGCAGTGATAAACAGAACACTTTTCGTTATAAGATCAGTAATAAAAAATATGAGAACGTAGTTTATTCAGCTCTTAATGAAAGCGACGTAAATTTTTCTTTACCGAATTATTTGACTGACTGCCCTTATGTTTTTCACTTTGTCTGGCATATCCAGTGGTGCAGCCCAAACACATACAATGTTCAAAAACAGATTGTTAATGTGATTGAGTGTTTTTGGGTGAATAATAAGTTGGGTAGAAATAGAAGCCTCATTTCATTGAAGGAGTAATGAGAAACATGACATACAGCTAACGTGTGCGAATGTGAAAAAAAAACTAGGTTTGGATTGAAAAAAGTAACAAATGAAATACGCTCAGAAAATACCATACGATACACATCTGAGTACAGGCGTACATAAAAACAAATTAATCTTGCAACAGGACACTGACACGAAGAATACTGCCTCGGATTCTATATTGTGGTTCTTGCACAACGCTCCAAAAAGGCTAAAGACACTCCTCTTTGTATACATTATGTTGAAAGTTTATAGAGCACCTTAAATCTTTCGCTAAAAGCAAGCACGCTATAAATAAAAGCGATATGATGAAGACAATTACACAATCATGAGGAAAAATACACGGAGAATTTGAACACAGCAACTATTCAAAGAAAATAAGCACCCCAGGTTTCTGAATACTTGTCAAGCTTCTAAAACAGGCGGTTCCGTTAAATTTTTTATTTGACGCAATGTATCATTTTAATGTTGTTGTTGTTGTTGTTGTTGTTGTTGTTGTTGTGGTCTTCAGTCCAGAGACTGGTTTGATACAGCTCTCCACGCTACTCTATCCTGTGCAAGCTTTTTCATCTCCCAGTACCTACTGCTACCTACATCCTTCTTAATCTGTTTGGTGTATTCATCTCTTGGTCTCCCTCTACGATTTTTACCCTCCACGCTGTCCTCCAGTACTAAACTGGTGATCTCTTGATGCCTCAGAACTTGTCCTACCAACCGGTCCCTTCTTCTAGTCAAGTTGTGCCACAAATTTCTCTTCTCCCCAATTCTAGTCAATACCCCGTCATTAGTTATGTGATCTACCCATCTAATCTTCAGCATTCTTCTGTAGCACCACATTTCGAAAGCTTCTATTCTCATCTTGTCCAAACTATTTATCGTCCACGTTTCACTTCCATACATGGCTACACTCCGTACAAATACTTTCAGAAACGACTTCCTGACACTTAAATCTATACTCGATGTTAACAAATTTCTCTTCTTCAGAAACGCTTTCCTTGCCATTGCCAGTCTACATTTTATATCCTCTCTACTTCGACCATCATCAGTTATTTTGCTCATTTCCTAATCTAATTCCCTCAGGGGGAGTTCATGTCGATCTTGGCCACAATAATGCGTTCACTATGCTGATTGTAGCAGCTTACCCGCACTCCTATTTTTTATTCATTATTAAACGTACTCCAGCATTACCCCTATTTGATTTTGTATTTATAATCCTGTATTCACCTGACCGAAAGTCTTCTTCCTCCTGCCACCGAACTTCACTAATTCCCACTATATCTAACTTTAACCTATCCATTTCCCTTTTTAAATTTTCTGACCTACCTGCCCGATTAAGGGATCTGACATTCCACGCTCCGATCCGTAGAACGCAAGTTTTCTTTCTTCTGATAACGACGTCCTGCTGAGTAGTCCCCTTCCGGAGATCCGAATGGTGGACTATTTAACCTCCGGAATACTTTACCCAAGAGGACGCCATCATCATTTAATCATACAGTAAAGCTGCATGCCCTCGGGAAAAATTACGGCTGTAGTTTCCCCTTGCTTTCAGCCGTTTGCAGTACCGGCACAGCAAGGCCGCTTTGGTTAGTGTTGCAAGGCCAGATCAGTCAATCATCCAGACTGTTGCCCCTGCGACTGCTGAAAAGGCTGCTGCCCGTCTTCAGGAACCACATGTTTGTCTGACCTCTCAACAGATACCCCTCCGTTGTGGTTGCACCTACGGTACGGCTGTCTGTATCACTGAATTACGCAAGCCTCCCCACGAACGGCAAGGTCTATGGTTCATGGGGGGGGGGGGGGTGATTTTCATACGTAAAATAAATACTTAAGCATCTACAATCTGCGGTGGACTTCCGTCTTCCGTGTTAACACAGTGATACGTCTCCTAAACAACAAAATTTGAAATAATGCCAGTTGGAATGAATTTTTGCACTTATGTACGTGTAGTAAGAGCAGAGGCAAGAAAGTAAGAAAGTAATTACATTAGGCTATTATAAACAAAACTGTTTTAATGCATATCATATTTACAGGTACACTCAAAAACTTTTATCCCTAATGTATACTTTCTCTCCCAAGAAATGACTAACATACTGTACTTATTAGCCATACCTCCACTAGTATTCCACAAGGAGCAACTTCTTGTTCATGCCTGATTGCCTTGAAATATTTCATTGTTCTTCAAACGGCGAATCATGCCTCAAGTTTTTAGACTCTCGAAACTAATGTACGGGGAACAAATACAACTTTTCACTTTATTTTCTGGGTCATTCTTGGAATTCTCTCAAGTCCGCGATTACTTCTTCTCGGCCATCAATATGCACTACACGTACAACTCTATATGATCACGCCAAATGAACGACACAGCTCAAATGAAAAGACTTAATTTTCCTTGTGCGTTGTTGGCTTTGTAGGACTACCAGTTTGCCATAGTGCTATTCACTGTGAACACAAGGCCTACTCTCCACTTATGACTCAGTTATGGTTCCAATCCGCAAGAGTCCGAGCCTTTTGTTGTTGTTGCTCTCAGACTCTGGTGCTCGGGAATCATGGCGTATTTACATTCCCGAGAGTCTCGAGAAAAATGTTGTACGTGAAATTTATCGAGAAGTGGTCGAGTGTCTCCAGAAATACGGTCTTATTTCCAGTCCTTCGAAACGGCTTTTTAAGTTTATGTATGGGGAACATAGAAATAGGCATCACTGACGTTGAAGAGCAGCTGAAAGAGTTGAAAACAAATAACACGTCAGGTCACGATGGAACCCCCATTGTGAATCTTTTGCCCAGACAAACTCCCAAGCGACTGGAAAAAAGCGCATGTGATTCCCCTATATAAGAAAGGCAAAAATAGGGAACCGAAAAATTACAGGCTCATACTCTTAAAGTCGGTTTACTGCAGAATCCTTGAGCGTATTGTAAGTTTAAATGTAAGTTTCCTTGAGTGAGAAAAACTTCGTCCACAAAACAGCACGGACTTAAAAAGCATCACTCTTGCTAAACTTAACTTGCCCTTTTCTCCCACGATAACCTGCTAAATTATGCAATGGGCAGATTCCAGCGTTTGATACAGTGCTACACTGCAGACTGTTGACGTATATTTGAGTGCCTTGAAGTCTTTTTAAGGAATAGAATCAAGTACGGTGTCGTGGACGGCCAAAGTTCATCAGACTAGGGTATTGCCAGGAGTGGCCACGGAAGTGTATACATAAATGATCTGAGAGGTAGGGTGAGCAGCAAAATGTGACTTTTGCTGATGACGCCATGTGGTTCGAAATGTAGAAAAATGGAATATAATGCAGATGAGTTGGGTAAACTGTCCTATCACGCATGAATAAAGTGTTGGTTGTGTGCTGCTTAACACAGTCACGTCCATTAAATATCTCGATGTAAGTTTGGAAAGCGATATGAAATGGAACGAGCACATAAGGTCGGGTGTAGGGAAGACGAATGGTCGATCTCGGTTTATTGGGAGAATTCTTGGAGAGTGTAGATCATCTATAAAGGAGACTGCGTACAGGAGATAGGCCCGACCCATTCTTGAGTACTGCTTGAGCTTTTGGAACCCTTACCAGGTCGGATTAAAGGTGAACGTGGAAGAAATTCAGAGGCGTGGTGATAGATTTGTTATCGGTATGCTTAATCAACACGCGAGTGAAACTGGAATCCTCCGTTAACTCAAATGGGAATCCCTGGAGGGAAGACGATGTTCTTTTCGCAAAATACTATTCAGAAAGTTTAGAGTGCAGGTATTTGCGACAGGACGCAGAACGCTCCTGCTTCCGGCAACATACTTCTCGTGTAAGGACCGCGAAGACAAGATAAAGAGGAATCAAGGCTCGAATGGAAGAAAGTAGACAGTCGTTTTTCCCTCGTTCCATTTGCGAGTGGAATAGAAAAGGAAATAACCAACTTTTTTTTTTGGTAAGGATGGGGCCCCGTCACGCCCGCACCAACGTGATGACCAAACCAAAAGTTCTACTGTCACCTCCGTATAACATGTTAGTTTTCGAATCGTGAGTCGCAGGATGCGGGCTGTGATGTTATCCATGCGTCTGGGTAGGATTACTCATTGACATGGTCCATCAGGAGACAAAGTGGACGAAAGCGATCGAAGCGTCGCGGTTTGTAAGGGCAGAGGGGAAAAAAGTGCCAAGGTAAGCGCCAAGGGGAAAAAAACCTCTGCGACAGTATGGCGGGAAATAAGGGCAGTAGCGGCTTGCTAGCTGCGACAGTGCATGCAAGGTGTGGTTATATTAGTGCGAGGTATCTTGCATCGTTACCTTTGTCGTTGCGGAAGCTCTTTGTAGGGCTTTTTGCAGCCGCTGCGTCCCTGTAACAGTTCAAGGTCGTCATACATTAGTGGGCGATCGGTCATAGATCAGCTCACAGTGTAGGGAGTGTGTGTGGCTGGTTTGCGTGCTATGTACAGTACGGTTTCCCTGCGATTGTCTATTTTTCGGCGGGTCGAGCATCTGGGGTTGCCAGTAGTAGTTGTGTCGCAGGGGCTTGTCAGTACTGTCGTGTTAGCATGCTATGGACCATAGGTGTTTAGTTTCTTGCTAATAATGTCTTTGGTCTATTATGTTTCCATCTATGGTTGTGGTCGTAGTTACCCAGAGAAACGATAAACGGGTTACGCGAGTGTCTCGTGTTATTGTACAGTCGTGTGGAGAGCTTTTGGAATAACTGCAAGATGGTATCTAGCCGATATTCCCGGTGAAGGTCCGCGGTGCGTGTGTAGCGCGGAGCGTTGCTTATGATTCTGAGTACTTCGTTCTGTATGAGCTGCAGACGGCGCAGGCGTGTGGGCGCAGCGTAACCCCAGACAGGGGCTGCGTACGTCATCAGGGGTCGAATAAGTATCATGTACACGGACCTAGACACCCTCCTATTCAGTGTGCTACGCCTGTTAAGCATAGGGTAGAGTTGTTTGAGCCTCGCGTTTGCTTTGTTGGTCACGTGTTTCCGGTCCAGCCAGACACCGAGGTATTTGACCTTCTCGCGGAAACGTATTGGGCGTGCATGTCGCGTTATTGGGTTGCAGTGCTGATGTTTGCGCAGTAGTTTCGGTCTTCTAGTGAACAGAACGGCTTCGCACTTGAAATAACCAACAGTGCTACAAGTATCAAAAAAATGGTTCAAATGGCTCTGAGCACTATGGGACTTAACATCTAAGGTCATCAGTCCCCTAGAACTTAGAACTACTTAAACCTAACTAACCTAAGGACATCACACGCATCCATGCCCGAGGCAGGATTCGAACCTGCGACCTTAGCGGTCACGCGGTTCCAGACTGTAGCGCCTAGAACCGCACGGCCACTCCTGCCGGCACTACAGGTATCCTCAGCCATGGACCATATTGGGGTTGCGAAGTACGAGTGTGTATGTAGATGTTTCATGCAAGTCAAAATGCACACGAAACACTTACTGCAACTTATCCCAGCTGTGATACATATTACTTAAATTGAAAGTGGAGGGTGGAGAAAGAAAAGGAAAGGGAGGGAACTAATGACATCAGCTGCGTCGGGACTTTATGCGGAATCAGCGCTGACGAGTGAAAACGGTGTGGCGGACCGGGATTCGAATCCCGGATCCGCTGCTTACTAGGCATTTGCGTTAAACACTGTGCCAGCCGGACACAGTTTATATGGTCAAAGCGAGGACAATTTCGGCACGCCTCCTGACCGACTCACATTCCCACCTGGCGCCACCTGTCTGCAGTCCCTGTCCAACACCACCAGGGTCGCTATTTTGAGATTCCCGCAGAAGGTCGAAATTGTGCATCCGCACTGAAGTTGGTGGATTCATTGCCCATCGAGGCAAATAAGTTGTACGAGGGTCACTCCAAAAGAAATGCACACTATTTTTGTTAAATCTATCTTTTATTCTACATATTTGAAAGTCTTACAGTGTGTAGATACATCCTTTAGGAACAATATTTTCATTTCTCCACATAATTTCCATCCCTCTCAACTGTCTTACGCCATCTTGGACTCAGCGCCTGTATATCCGCACGGTAAAATTCTGGACCAACTTGTTGGAGCCACTGTGTGACAGCGTGCACAAGGAGTCATCATCTTCAAACCTTGTTCCACGAAGAGAGTCTTTCAGTTTCCCAAAGAGATGATAGTCACATGGAGCCAGGTCAGGACTGTAAGGCGGGTGTTTCAGTGTTGTCCATCCGACTTTTGTGATCGCTTTCATGGTTTTTTGACTGACATGTGGCCGTGCATTGTCGTGCAATAGCAAAACATCCTGCTTTTGCCGATGTGGTCGAACACGACTCAGTAGAGCTTGAAGTTTCTTCAGTGTCGTCACATATGCATCAGAATTTATGGTGGTTCCACTTGACATGATGTCCACAAACAAGAGTCCTTCGGAATCGAAAAACACCGTAGCCATAACTTTTCCAGCAGAAGGTGTGGTTTTGAATTTTTTTTCTTGGGTGAATTTGCATGTTGCCACTCCATTGATTGCCTCTTCGTCTCTGGTGAAAAATGATGGAACCATGTTTCATCACCTGCCACAATTCTTCCAAGAAATTCATCTCCACATTCTCGCACTGTTCCAAAAGTTCGCCTCATACTGTTTTTCTTTTTTCTTTGTGAGCCACTGTCAACATCCTGGTAACCTACCTGGCACAAACCTTTCTTAACGCCACCACTTTCAGTATTCTGCAAACACTTCCTTCCCCTTTCCCAACATAGCGTGACAATTCGTTCACTAGGATGCGTCTGTCAGCAATCACCAATTCGTTAACTCTCTGCACATTGTCTGGAGTGTGTGCATTACGAGGCCTGCCGCTGCGAGGACAATCCTCAATATTGCCGTGCCCGCTTTCATCACGTAACCTGCTTGCCCACCGACTAACTGTACTGCGATCGACAGCAGCATCTCCATACACCTTTTTAAACCTCTTGTGGATGTTTCCCACTGTCTCGTTTTCACAGCACAGGAATTCTATGACAGCACGTTGCTTCTGACGAACGTCAAGTGTAGCAGCCATCTTGAAGACATGCTGTGACGGCGCCACTCACGGGAACAGGTTGAACTAAGTTTGAAAACAAGCGGGAGGGATGTATCTACAGTCTGTAAAACTTTCATATATGCAGAATGAAAACTGTATTTTTTCAAAACTAGTGTGCATTTCTTTTGGAGTGACTCTCGTATAAATGCATGGATCTGTTCTTATGCAAGTAATTAATTCGGCTTGGCACTGAATGATAGAATTTCTCCTGAGGAATATCGTGACAAATTTTGTCCAAATGTCGCGTTAGATCGTCAAAATCCTGAGCTGGATGGAGAATCCTGACCATAATGGTCCGAACGTTCTCAGTTATGGGGAGATCCGAGAGTCTTCCTCGCCAAGGCAGGGTCTAGCAAGCACGAAGACGAGCAATAGAAGTTCTCGCCGTGTGCACATGGGCATCATCTTGCCGAAATGTGAGCCGAGGATGGCTTGCCAAGGGCAACAAAACAGGGCGCAGAATATCGTCGACGAACCGCTGTGCTGTAAGGGTGCAGCGGATGACAACCTAAGCGGTCCTGCTATAAAAAGAAAACGCAGCCCAGGCCATCATTTCTGGTTGTCGGGCAGTATGGCGGGTGGTAATCAGGTTGGTATCTAACCGCTGTCTGGGGCATTTCTAGGCACGTTTCCGCTAGTCATCGGGGTTCAGTTTGAAATGGGACTCGTCACTGAAGACAATTCTACTCCTGTGAATGAGATTTCTGGCCGAGGGCATGAATAGTCCAGTTGGGACTGTGCGCAAGTACTAGTGTTTTTAGTGTTTTAACTTGCATTTACTGTCCGTAAGGTGGCCGCACAGTGACAGAAATCTAGATATGTAATAAATATCATTTGCGACTGTTTGCTGCACCCTTTACAACTGGAAGAATAAATGTCAGTAAAACTGGAAATGGTAGACTAAATGTAGACAATGAGGTTCAAACATTTGTGTAGTGGACTAGGAAGACCAGAAAGCCATTAAAAGTGCAAAGCCAAGGATATATCAGATAAATGTTCTATAATTATAAAAGATAGTTAAATGCCGCAATCCACGGATCAATTTGATAGTAATAGTGGGCTATTGGGCAAATAGTGATGTTCACAGGTTTGGTTCTGGTCAGACGTTTGTCGGTCGCTGCTATGATATACTTAAGCAAGGTAGACGGTGAAGTGGGAGTTGAAGGTGTTGAATCTGCAAATAATTCGTCCTAATATTATTGCTTGGATTTAAGCTGAGGCTGAACGGACTCTTCACATGGCCAAAGAGTTACATGCAGTGAAAAGTAGTGTTGGTATCGTTGGCAGTTTCGAACAGGCCGACTGGGACAGATAGATTAGCATTATATAGTTAAGGGCTTTAGTATCGGTATAAGGCGGATCTTTCGGATACTCCTGTGGACGAACACGCGAGGAAGTTCTGGTCTTACGTTAAATCAATAAGTGGCTCGAAACAGCATATCCAGACACTCCGGGATGATGATGGCATTGAAACAGAGGATGACACGTGTAAAGCTGAAATACTAAACACCTTTTTCCAAAGCTGTTTCACAGAAGAAGACCGCACTGCAGTTCCTTCTCTAAATCCTCGCACAAACGAAAAAATGGCTGACATCGAAATAAGTGTCCAAGGAATAGAAAAGCAACTGGAATCACTCAACAGAGGAAAGTCCACTGGACCTGACGGGATACCAATTCGATTCTACACAGAGTACGCGAAAGAACTTGCCCCCCTTCTAACAGCCGTGTACCGCAAGTCTCTAGAGGAACGGAAGGTTCCAAATGATTGGAAAAGAGCACAGATAGTCCCAGTCTTCAAGAAGGGTCGTCGAGCAGATGCGCAAAACTATAGACCTATATCTCTGACGTCGATCTGTTGTAGAATTTTAGAACATGTTTTTTGATCGAGTATCATGTCGTTTTTGGAAACCCAGAATCTACTATGTAGGAATCAACATGGATTCCGGAAACAGCGATCGTGTGAGACCCAACTCGCGTTATTTGTTCACGAGACCCAGAAAATATTAGATACAGGCTCCCAGGTAGATGCTATTTTTCTTGACTTCCGGAAGGCGTTCGATACAGTTCCGCACTGTCGCCTGATACACAAAGTAAGAGCCTACGGAATATCAGACCAGCTGTGTGGCTGGATTGAAGAGTTTTTAGCAAACAGAACACAGCATGTTGTTATCAATGGAGAGACGTCTACAGACGTTAAAGTAAACTCTGGCGTGCCACAGGGGAGTGTTATGGGACCATTGCTTTTCACAAGATATATAAATGACCTAGTAGATAGTGTCGGAAGTTCCATGCGGCTTTTCGCGGATGATGCTGTAGTATACAGAGAAGTTGCAGCATTAGAAAATTGTAGCGAAATGCAGGAAGATCTGCAGCGGATAGGCACTTGGTGCAGGGAGTGGCAACTGTCCCTTAACATAGACAAATGTAATGTATTGCGAATACATAGAAAGAAGGATCCTTTATTGTATGATTATATGATAGCGGAACAAACACTGGTAGCAGTTACTTCTGTAAAATATCTGGGAGTATGCGTGCGGAACGATTTGAAGTGGAATGATCATATAAAATTAATTGTTGGTAAGGCGGGTACCAGGTAGAGATTCATTGGGAGAGTGCTTAGAAAATGTAGTCCATCAACAAAGGAGGTGGCTTACAAAACACTCGTTCGACCTATACTTGAGTATTGCTCATCAGTGTGGGATCCGTACCAGATCGGGTTGATGGAGGAGATAGAGAAGATCCAAAGAAGAGCGACGCGTTTCATCACAGGGTTATTTGGTAACCGTGATAGCGTTACGGAGATGTTTAATAAACTCAAGTGGCAGACTCTGCAAGAGAGGCGCTCTGCATCGTGGTGTAGCTTGCTCGCCAGGTTTCGAGAGGGTGCGTTTCTGGATGAGGTATCGAATATATTGCTTCCCCCTACTTATACCTCCCGAGGAGATCACGAATGTAAAATTAGAGAGATTAGAGCGCGCACGGAGGCTTTCAGACAGTCGCTCTTCCCGCGAACCATACGCGACTGGAACAGGAAAGGGAGGTAATGACAGTGGCACGTAAAGTGCCCTCCGCCACACACCGTTGGGTGGCTTGCGGAGTATAAATGTAGATGTAGATGTAGTAGAGTAAAAAGACGCTATGAATCAGGAAAGTGACATTAGGGGCGATATAACTGCTCGGATGTGACACATATTTAAAGTAGACGGAATCCCATAACTTTTGAAAGATTTTTGTATATCAAGTAAAACAGAGTTAACGAAATGCCATTTATGCCATTCGTTCAGCTAACGAGATGTGACGATGGGTTTTGATGAGCACAGCGTATCTGAAAGTGTTTGAGGATATCGGCGACGTGAATAAATATGAAAATCTTTCTGGAAGGGCTCTAGATGGAGGGTTCATTACAGACTTTATTATGTTTCAGAAGTAGGTGGATTCTGAAGCCTTCCAATGCAGGGGAAAAGTTGATGCAAATGGTGTTGTAGGGGAGACAGGGGCAGTTTTATACATGTGACACGTTTACGCAGAGCGCTCTTATCTTCAACCATTCTTGCTAGAGCTACCGACAATGGAAGACTAGTACTGCCATCTGCTGAGGATTCCCACAAACTTCACGACAACAGCTGAGTGAATGATTAGCGCGCAACAGCTGAGTGAATGATTAGCGCGAACAGCGTATTTGTGTTTCTGTGCAAGGTGAGTAAATTTTGATGTTCAAATATCAAGCCTCTAGGGAGCACAGCTTTTAGAACTGAGAACACATAAATATACACTGACCGACTTACTATCAATATAAACCCATTCAGGCGATAGCAGCGTCACCTGGCAAGGAATGACTGATAGTCTGACATGCGCACATTACATTTAGTATCAGTGAGCATGCTGTCCATGTGTGAAATGGGGACCGCTACGGTCGCAGGTTCGAATCCTGCCTCGGGCATGGATGTTTGTGATGTCCTTAGGTTAGTTAGGTTTAACTAGTTCTAAGTTCTAGGGGACTAATGACCTCAGCAGTTGAGTCCCATAGTGCTCAGAGCCATTTGAACCATTTGTGAAATGGGGAAGGCGTGCGATCTGTCTGAGTTTGACCGAGGGCAGATTGTGATGGCTCGGGAGCCATTTCGAAAACTGTAAGACTTGTTGGGTGTTCGAGGAGTGCGGTGGTGACTGTCTTCAACACGTGGTGAAACCAAGATAAAACCACGTCCAGACAACAATCCCTCATTACAGATGTTGGACATCGTAGGCTGGGCCGATGGTAAAACAGGGCAGGCGGTGAGCTGTGGTGGAACTAACGTCAGACTGGGCAGAGTACAAGTGTGTCTGAACACACGTTGCACCGAACACACCCAAGGATCGGGCTCCTCACCCGACGACCCATGCATATTGCAGTGTTAACACCACGACATCGGCAAATACGGCTGAAATGGGCACATGTCCACCGGCACTGGACGTTGGCGCAGTGGCAGAGATTTGAATGGTCTGATGGCTACCGATACCTTCTTCATCAAGCCGTCGTCTTCCAGCGGAACAGCTCCTTGACACCTGTTCTGCGGTACGGAGTCAAGCTGGCGGCGGTTCCGTTATACTCTGGGAAGCTTTCATGTGGGCATCCATGGGTCCAGTGGAGCTCGTGGAAGGAACCATGACGGCCAAGGAGTATCGTACACTGGCTGCTGACCATCTACATCCCTTCATGACGGTCATGTTTCCCGACGGCAGTGGCATTTGTCAACAAAATAGTGCGCCATGCCACAAGGCCAGGAGTGTGATAGAGTGGTTCGAGGAACACAGTGGCGAATTCCAGTTGATGTGCTGGACCCCTAGTGCGCCGGATCTGAACACGATCGAACGCATTTGGGATGTGATTGACTGTGGCATCATCCCCGGAATTTATGGGAATCACGTGACTTGTGTGTGCAGATGTGGTGCCAGCTCCCTCCAGCGATCTACCACGGCTTCATTGCTTCAAGGCCACGACGCGTCGCTGCTGTTATCCACGCCAAAGGTGGACTTACCTTCTAAATTAAGTGGTCACAGTGTTCTGGATAATCAGTGTGTTTCTTTACAGGAGATTGTTATACTTTATAAAGTACATTTTTTCAAAGCCTGAAAGTTACTGTTGTGGTTTGGAAACTAATTGAAACACGGCGATGGGGCACGTTTGGGGACTTCTCTTGGGGCAGGTTTACGCACTAATTTGCATTTCCATCCTAACTAAAATTGCAGTCAATAAAAATTTAAAGACAACAACAATTGGAAAACCAATCTAAAAATATGAAGTCACATTGTAACGTCGCAGCTATTTACACGGTTGCTGAGTTTTGCAAGAAGTTTTATTCCGGTTGATCTAGCTGTATTGGAGGCAGGCAATGAAGCCTCCAGACCCGGCCGTTGTGTGGTCGGTTGCTGGCGTCATAATGCCATCTGTCGCGGTGTGCGGACCGTGACAACTGCTCTGTGTGGAGTGTACTAAGATCACTTATCCATCTCACCTAAGAAACTAAATAACTATGATAAATATGATCTGTTTGTTTTCAAATTTGGTATAGGGACTTTTGTAATTTAGAAGAACAGTGTGTAAAATTTTCATGCGGATAACTTTAATAGTTTTGAAAATATAAAAAACCTATTAGAAAAGTACTTAACCGACACTTAGTAAATTCAGATAGGAATCTTGACAGTTTAAGTTTCTTTGTTATTTGAAAACAATAACAGCACTCTCAGTGCTTACAAGTTTTTTTTTTTTTTTTTTTTTTTTTTAAGGAATTTCGATTCTAAACTTGTAATAATTTTGCTTTCGTAATGGAAATAATAGTTTAAAAGTTGATATTTATATTTTGTGTGATGGTGGGAGTAGATGGGAGTGAATGTGAGTGTGTATGGGGGGACATACGTCAAATTTCAATTTTAGAATGTATTACACACCATCCGTAGCTAGTAAGTGTTACGTAACCAGGATGTCCTGAAAACGGTGGATCATCCTAACTGGTGGATGACGTATGTCTAGGAGCGTTTGCTTTTGTAATAAGGCAGCCAGAAATATAGTAAGAGGATACTTAGTTCTAAAGTACATTTCAGGCATAGTTTTTCTTTTGATTTTCGTTTGGTTTGGTTTTGTGGAACATTTTGTGAAATTTTGCAATATGAAATGACGTAGATGCATCTGCGAATGCTGATTGGAGTAAAGAGGTTTGCGCGCGAAATTGATCATGAAAGGTTAATCTGATTGGATGATCGTTTTGATTAACCAGTGAGTGACAGGTTTTTCCCGCGTAATTGAATGAGTTATATGCCCTGTGAGCTACGGCATTAGTCAGGCGTGGACTCGCTGTCGGACGAGAAGGTCATGTTAAATGTGTCCGAAAAAATTATCTGTAAGATGAAGAAATGACGGTTAAATCGCGCTCGGTTTATATCGCCGTGCTAGCAGATGCAATTACGGACATTTCAGTGAAGTTTTGAGGGATTTTGGAATGTAGGTTGCACAATAAACGGCGTGTGAAACGATCGGCCTTTGTGAATATTCTGCATGGCGTGTTCCATATGCATGTACAGAACATTTTGGCGAGCATCTTCTTTCGAAGACTCCACTGAAAAGGATCGAATGTGAACTCGTTTTGTAACAGTGTGTCGCCTGAGTGAATCTCGAAATATTTCGGGTTGGACTTAGCACATTTCTGGCTGTCTTACGTGTGATATAAGCTGCACGAACTAGTAGTAGATGTACTATCAACGTAAATGTGGGCTTGGTGACACAATAAATGAAAAGGACCGCAATAAAACATCAGTATCTACAAACAAACATTTTCAACGAAGGGAGGAAGCACCCACTTTGCCCGTTATTAATAGAGATTTACAGCTTTATCTTGTTACTGAAGTTACGCGGACTTTGTAATCGTAAGTATGGACGGTAGTTTTCTTCAACGCTGCTTTTCTCATCATCTACATAGTACCTACGAATGCAGAGCAACGGGTGGTGAATGGTCGCTATATTGAGGTAGGTGGATATCAATAATTAAATCATAACGCAGCGCACCAACCCCGCCCCGACACAACATGAGAATGAAATGTAGAAATTATTTAAAAAAGCTATTTGAACGTTTTGAATCTCAAGCTGGAAGAACTAATTCTATGACAGAAAGGACCGATAAGGGCACGAAATTGCTAAAAGCAAGAACAAGGAAAAATATAGATAAACCTACTTCTGATGTCACTTTTAGCGTTCTATCCAAAAGCAGGTTTCCGCTTGGTGATTATCCATGCTCATCTGTCTTTTACCCGTCCGCATAATTTCCCCTTCCCCTTGTGCCGTCTGTCATCTTTTACCTCCTACTTCCTCTCAATCTCCTCACGCATACCAGTCCTTCCGAAGCGTCTGTTAGCAGGCGCTCTCGTCTCAACAATTTTCCTATTCAGTTGTTCTTCCTTTCTCTTATTACGCTCAGCAGTCTATGGAAGGGGATGAAAATGGCCTTTGAATCTACTACTTGAAATTATACAACCAATCAAAAAGAAATCAAGACTGGGTCCAGTGCCTTAGATCTAAGATTTGGGATTACAGCGATTATGCCATAGGAAAGACATTATTTTTAGTGTACATAAATTGGGACTCGGGAATTACGATGAACAGACCGTTACTAAACATTCAAAATTCAATTCAGATGTAAGTTCGCCACAAAATTTGTTTACTGCGAGTAAAATTGTGTTTTACCATGTTTGTTGATGTAAGTAAGCCTGTTATTTTGTTTAGTGCCGAGAAAAGATATTCTAAAAAGTTTAGAGCCCTCATTACTGCGTTATGTGATATGTATAAACATACCACGTATATACGTAAGCTTACCCCATTCCCAGGGCACTTTCAGGTACTCGACTTCAGCCTATAAGGTTGTTTTGCATTCTTAAACTTAATGTTGAGTTAGAAGTATATATATATATATATATATATATATATATATATATATATATATATATATAGTTACACTTTAAAAACCTTATTATAGGAATAAACAATTTTAAACATGATAGATTTAACCATAAAAATTAACATTTCGAAAAAAATCCATGTAAATGTACCCCAGTTTCCCTTATCGTATAAAGGGTCAAGCATATTTTACAAGTACAAAGGATACTATTTGAGTAGCGGAAAAAAATGCAGTTTTGGTCGGGGAATGTGTTACGTCTCTTCAGATTGCAGTTTCAACGTCTTGGAGTCTGGAAGATACGCATAGGCTGATGTGTCACGTCTTTGAGTCTGGAAGGTAATAATATGCATTATGTGGTGTGGTGTGAAAGGGCTAAGATGATTCTGTTCGTACATTGATGAGTAGCGAGTTAAGACGGAATTAAATTTAAGGTTGTTATTGACTGCGAATATATGAAAAGTGAAAACAAAGGGTTTCGCTTAGCTAACGGTGCCAGAAGTGTTTCGTTGTTATGTAGAAGAAGGGACAGACTATGGTCTGCTTTCTAATAATGGACGTCTTTATTTGGTCCTCATTCTGGTGCTCCAATGTGCGACATGCGGAGGAGGTGTGCGTTTTGCCTTCCTTGATGGACTACTATCAGTAACACCGCACATCTTTTGTACAAAGGAAAGTGGAAATGTGGCTCCCTGGAGTAGATCGTTGATATCCTAAAAAGTTCAGAGAGCCCATATTTACAACAAAAATTCTGAACATTAGGTTATTAACGGGAGTACCTTCTCGACACTATTTTAGAATTGAATTTAAACTAAAATTTGTATAGTAGTCGAAACTGAATTCCTGTCCCGCAGCTAACGATTTCATGTTTTGTAGTAAAAATTTTGAAAAATATTTCAATCAGAATCTTGTTCGAACTTTCTTCAGTTTTTAAATGGTGTACTACATTTTCAATCGAATTAAGTAAACACATATTTTAATTTTGAAGTAACATAGATTATGAAAGTTGACAAATATAGACTGTTTTTTTCGGTCTGAACCGTCGGTTTGAAGCACGAGGGGATTTCAAAAACTATGTTACACATTATTATGACAGGCCAACTAACTTTTATAGGATGCTACACTACAGTTCCTAGCGACACAGATACATGGTGCAGTCACCAAGTCTCTGTAAGCATGGATCTGAACGTTTTACCAACCGTTGAGTTCCTTGACGATGGATATCCACTCCTCGCTCACGGACGCACTCGAGAACCGCTGTGCGAATGTGCTCATCTTTGCAGAATCTCTTTCTTTCTAGTTGTTATTTGAGCTTTCCGAAAAGCTGGAAATTGGATGATGCAAGACCTGGACTTTCTGATCACTCTCACCCATGTCTATGACGCCTTGGTCAAACTATTGGCACAATTTCATTACGGTTCAACGCGGCAGCGCCAGAATTTCACTACGAACCTGTGTGAAATTTTGACGTTTTGCCCATAAGAATCGTACTGTCCCCCGAACTTCAACTCTGGGGTAAGTTTCCAGTTGCCGCATCATATCAGTTGCTCACTGTGATGCACTTGTTGCCCGTATCGTAGCAGATTTGCGTCTGCAGGGAACCTGGAGCATGTTCTCTCTTCAAACAATGCACCACTATTGTTACGTAATGGTTAGCATGGGACGACATGTGTAACTTACTTACCGAAATCCCTACGTAATACAGGTTACAAAAGATGAAGAAATACACACGATTTACGCTGCCTAAACCGTAGGCGTTTATACTTCTTTTGCTGAAAATGTTTTTTTTTTTTTTTTTTTTTTTGCTGAATGTTGACTCTGCTTTAACAATGAAATTGCAGAAAAATGAGCAAAAAATTAAAGCCAATTCTGTCATCTATCATATAATGAAATTGATCGAGGGGGGAGATAATAAAGAAAAGGGAAGGAACTGATGATATCAACTGCATCGGGAATTTGTGCGGAATCAGCGGCGACGAGTGAGAAATGTATTCCAAACTGGGATTCAAACCCGGGATCTGCTGCTTACTATAGTCCGATGAAAACTACTTAATAGTTGACGTCTGTCACTTGTCACTATAGTGTTTGCACATCGGCTGGCGATTACCGCCCGGCTATAGGCGACACACAAACACAGCGGGTCATTTCTCAAATGCTGTTAATGTGTAGCGCGGAGCAATGTTGGAAGCGGCCATCGCGAGATATGTCGGAAATTCGAGATGCGCTGTCAACAGCTGATTCTATGTGACCAATGACTGAACTGCGGCAGATGACGCGTCTTGTAGCCCTTAATGGAGACTGGTATCCTAAGCTAACCACAACCTCGTGATGTGCAGTGTATGTGAGAAAAAAGCGGTTAACAATCTGTGGCAGAACTAAAATCACTATCGCTTTGTTCTCGGCGCTTACAGCTGACCTCTTTGAGCACACTCAACACAGAAAAAAATTTTTGTTTCAGCGCTAAAAACAAACTGTAATTTCTCGCTATCACTGGTTACCTAAAACTGTCTTCGCAATGGCCACACGTGCTGCCGCGCTATCAACCGACGAACAGTCCCCGTTGGCACTTGGTTGCAGATAATAAGGGCCAAAAGGAGATCCCAAACGAAACAAGAATGACAGGAAGAAAAAAAAGAGCAAATAAAAAGTCAATATGACGATGAAAATGACACGGCAAAGAATCAGAAATAAAAAAAGTTTACATCAATTAGATTTAGAAATAAAAAAAACCGTTAACTGACAATATTCGAACCTACGACCTTCTGCCCACCAAGTTAACACTCTACCCGTTGCTCTATGACACAATATTATGTTTATGATTGTACTGACCCAGTCGCAAAGATCAACTGCAGTTCTCAAAAATTCGTCTTCACGCAATGTCGTGCGAGTCTTACCTAATGTAAGCCGCTCTTCCTGATAGTGCAGCTATAGATGTGACGCTGAATCGCGTCTTGTGCGGAAGTATCCAGTAGTGTTTGGTTAGTATTGTATGAGAAACATGTGTATGTCATTACCATCGTTGTGTGTTTATGTTGTTTTTGGTATGGTTATCGTATGTGATGAAATAGGAAATAAAAGTGCCAGACTCATGATTCGGGATCCAAATGCATCAAGAAAAAATGCCAGACAAGGAATTGGCCGTGAACTCAAAAATAATAGAAGCAATTATGAAAGACAGATTAATGTATTACCTGAATAAATACAATCTTTTAAGTGAATCACAATTTGGTTTCCGAAGTGGCAAAAATACGGAGTCAGCTATAGTAGAACTCACAAAAGTTGTACTTGAAGCTCTTGATAAAGATGAGTGTGTCACAGGCATATTTTTGGATCTTTCTGAGGCGTTTGATACAGTCGACCACAAGATTCTATTAAATAAATTAGAAGCATAAGGAATAAGAGGGGTAGTTAATGACTAGTTTCGATCGTACCTAACAGATAGGGCACAAAGAGTAGAGATAACACATATTTCAAATAGATCTAAACGTTTAGTAAAACACTTATCAGAATCAAAATACATTAATATAGGGGTTCCGCAAGGTAGCATGTTAGGACCAATACTGTTCCTGATATACATCAGTGACTTTCCCAGTAGTGTTACTCATGGTGAAAAAATTAAAAATTCCCTTCGCTGATGACAGCAATCTTATAGTCACTGAGAAAACATGTAAACTCCTTGTCGAGAAAGCAAATGAAGCTCTCAATGAAGTTTATGATTGGTCAATAAACAATAAAGTGACATTGAACATAAAGAAAACTAATGCCTTGAATTTCAGTTTGAAGAGGAAAAAGACAATGTTAAATTAAATGTAGTTGGCACCTCTATAGACACTGTAACAATTGCAAAATTTCTAGGAATGAATATTGCTTCTCAGTTGAAGTGGTGTGAACACACAAACGTACTTGCAAACAGAATGTCATCAGTGTCTTATGCTCTTAGAATTCTATCATCAGTGTGTAACTTGCAGTGTCTTTTAGTTACATATTATTCTTATGTACACTCAATTCTTAGCTGTGGCATTCGTTTTTTGGGGAACAAACGCACAAAATATGAACATAAGTGTCAAACTCCAGAAAAGAGCCATAAGAATAATAACCAAAAATACTAGTCAAGCTCATCGTAAAGATCTGTTCAGAACACTGGGGATTTTAACTGCTCCATGTGAATACATTTTCTAGTCAGTTGCACACATCAAAAATGACATTGGTAATTAATGCACAAACAGCTCTGTCCATGACCATGGAACAAGAGGTAGACTCAACTTACATTTACCAATAAAAAATAAACATACAACTCAAAACAGCATTTTCTGCCAAGAAATAAAACTGTACAACAAATTACCAAAATAGATTTAAGAAATTATCAAAATACACTTATTTAAAAAGGCAGCTACAAAGTACCTGTTATGCAATACATTTTATACACTGAAGGATTACTTAGCTAAAACAGAGTAGGGGTTTGATAAAAAATGTTATACAAATAAATAATAATTATTATAAAATATCCAACATTCCACATAATACCTTCACTTTATGTTTTTTTCCTTCCTTTTTTCTTTCTAGAAATGCTTACCCCCAAGCTATGCATAGCACAATACTAACACCTCATTCTCTTTCTGAGTTCAACATATCACTAATTATGGAGGGATGCTGACTCACTTTTTCAGGATAGCAAATGGGAAGCTGCGGTACAGAAAATGGCCCAGAAATCACCAGTGTGTGTGTTTGTGTGTGTGTGTGTGGGGGGGGGGGGGAAGGTAAGTGTTATGAAACAATATGTGTATAGTGTGTGCAGTGACTGATAGTGAGATATGAGTGAACAGTGTGGCATTACATTATTTAATAAGTTCATTGTAAAAAAAGTATTGTATACCAGGAGTAAATCTAATGATTGTCTCTAACTAGAAGTCTGTAAATATATGTGTATACGAATTAGCTTATTTTAAATTGATCTAAATTTGTAAATACTTTGACATGTCCTATATCCTTGTAAAAAGAGATCTACAGATGAATAAAGCTGCTGCTACTACTATTACTACTACTAACTGATCAACTGTTGTGGCAGTTTGGCAACAGCGAACGGTTAGGACGTGACTTTGATTACTCTGATTGGAACAAACCAGCTGCAACGCCTGAAGTGTCAGTTGTTAAGTAATTGTAATCGGGCTATAAGAAGCTGCGTTAACCACTGCTCAACCTGGAAACAGTGTTTTTTCGCAAATGCGAGGACTATCTCGGCACGCTCCCCGGCTGACTCACATTCCCACCTAGTGCCACCCATTTGCAAGCCCCGCCCACGTCCTCCATCCTCACTAATTTTAGATTCCATTTGGAGGTGAACAGAATGAGCATCCACCCTGAAGGTTATGGATTCACAGCCCATTGACGCGAATCTGTTGTATAAATGTGTGTTGTCTGTTCTCTCCAACATATCTGAAAGAACAGACACCACGCGGAGTCTGCAGCTGTGATACATTATGTAATTGAAGGTGGAGGGGTCGGCCGGAGTGGCCGTGCGGTTCTAGGCGCTACAGTCTGGAACCGAGCGACCGCTACGGTCGCAGGTTCGAATCCTGTCTCGGGCATGGATGTGTGTGATGTCCTTAGGTTAGTTAGGTTTAATTAGTTCTAAGTTCTAGGCGACTGATGACTTCAGAAGTTAAGTCGCATAGTGCTCAGAGCCATTTGAACCATTTTTTTGAAGGTGGAGGGGGAAAAAGGAAAGGAAAGGAAAGGAAAGGTCCGGCACATATTTTCAGTCCTCCCCGCTGATTCCGCACGGACTCCCGATGCAGCTGTTGTTAGTTTCTTCCCTTGCCTTTCCTTTCTCTCCGCCCCCCCCCCCCTCTCCATCTTCAATTACATAATATGTATCACAGCTGCAGATTCCGCGTCGTGTCAGACACCACACATTCGTGTCATCTATCATATAAGTCAGTCAGGACCGATGTACAAACGAATCTTTCAGCACTAGTCGAGGCACTCCATATTTGTCACTGCAACTCGATACTGTCGAAGGCATTCTACCAAATTAAAAAATTCCTAGAGATATATTATGCAACAGGCACAACATAGGCAAGGAATTTTCCATTATAATAGGGACCAAGTCTTTTTCTTGGTACGAAATCGATATTCACTTGAGCACTTTCGAGAGTCAGTATGGAACGTAGTATACAGTGCTACGTAACTGTTCGAAGAAACATGCTACGGTACGTTCATGTCAACAGACGACGAGCATAACAAGCAACACATCGTTCCGAGGCGACACGTGGGGCGTGGATTCCTCGACACCCAGAGCCCTAGCTTTTCTGTCTCAACAGATATTAAGTTTATTTTTCAAGGAAGTACTTTTTGGCTTCTGTTATTATAACGTCATTTGTTTTCGACGTAGAGGCAATTGAGCATTAAATTCGGCATTATATGTAACCAAATGCCCAGTTCGACACAACAGTCCTCCAGTGCTCTAAATCACAATCATGGAACTGAATCTCGAACCCAGGCCTTCTCCAGCATAAAGCTCGCTGGAAACCGCTGCGCCCCGGGCCACAGTGGATAACGACCCTTTGTTTCTTCCGTAGCCATCGAACCAGCGGCCTTGAGCAGAGGCGGCTGAGCCATATATAGCACGCGCTCGAGACAATTAGCGGCAGGTCGTCCTACACAAAGAGCAGAAAGACTCTTTTGTACTCTTGCAGGTCTCGTGGGCGTCGGTAGACCTTACTGGTCTGTAGAGCTTACGGCGAGTCATCTGTCACCTAAATAGCCGTGTGTACCGCACGCATTTACCCTGATAGTCTCAGTATTACCTGAAGATAGGCATCCCGCAGAAAAATTTTCTAGTGAAGTAATTTTTTATTCGAGTTATTTAGTCCAACACAAATAAAAGTGCACTTTTCGCGCAAAAAATAATAAATTTGTTACTGTTCATTCAGTACATGTGTGGGCTCGTGCCATTTTCAATGCTATGAAAAATGCAAAAATAACAATCGAGAAGCATGATGCTACTCATGATCAAAATACCACTCACAACGTCTTTGAACTGAAATCTAAAGACCTCAGCGTCTATGAGTAAGCATGAAAACGTCAGTAACGAACTGTCGGCACCGGCGTACGGAAGAAGTTATAAAAAAATGCGTCAGATTCTGCAGGTCCCCAGTTCAGACGCTACTATCACCAATTATTTAATGTTAGTACTTATCATTTCTTGAAAGTTCTTGAAATACCTTATGTTTACAATTTGTATATTTTGGAATATTTGATGTTCGTATACATACGCACATTCTCCGTCCAGCAGGCCAGTTTTATTCTGCCTTTGCTTTGATGTCTGTAATAAACGTGCTTTCAGTTCTAAGCGCCTTCGGATTTGTACTTCATTGTGTTTTGGATTGACAACGTAATATAATAATAACTTGATAGATACATATAGTGTGCAAACATGCACTGGGCCAAAATAAAACTACAAAAACTCTCTGGTCAAAAGTATCCGGACACCCCTAAGTAATGAGGAATTGGCCACTATGTCGCGAGCGGAGGACTCACCAGTGTAAAAGGAGGCGGGGAGTGTTGTGCTGTTACTAGAGAAGCTTGTGCTATCAGTACAGAAGCAGTACCAGCAGAATGGGTTGTACAGGAGAGCTCAGTGACCTCGAACGTGGACTAGTCATTGGAGGTCACCTGAGTAACATATGTACCAGGGATGTTTCAACCTTTCTAAAGATCTTCATGTCGACTGTAGGTGACGTGACTGAAGTGGAAACACGAAGGAACAACCTCAGCTAAATCAAGACCAGGCAGCGATGTACCGACGGATAGGGACCTTCGAGCATTGTGGAGGATGACTAAAAAATCGCATGAAAGCAGCGGAAGGAATCATTCGTGAGTTCCAAAGTGGTGCCAGCATTCCAACTAACACAATGACTGTGCGTAGGGAGTAAAAAAGAATGGGATACAATAGTAGAACACTTCATCGAAAGTCATACATTTTCGCAGTCAGTACTAAGTGACGCTTGAGGTGGTGTAAAGACACACCTCTGGACAGCGGATGACTGGAAACAACCTATATGGAGTGATGAATCACGCTATACAGGGTGAGGCAGCTAAGTCATAACACCCCTTGTATCTCCCCAACCGTAATATATACAAAGATGCCATTTGGACAGTGAATTGCAGGGACAGGGGCTACCTGAAAACGTCACGTTTTATGTTTGTGCTATTTTTTATTACAGAGATATGAGGCCTTCTTGGTTTTTTAAATGGAACCATATGTTAAATTTTAGCGTAACATGATGGGCTTAAAAAGACGGTTTCAAATATGTGTATATCATAATATTCAGGCGAATAGTTTTTGAGACACATATGTTCTCGTATCGTGTTCGTCCTTCGAAGCGGCGTTGTCCAGTGCGACCTTTCCTGTTGACCACTGAGGAACTTAACAGGGAAGGCGTTGTTTTCCTGCTTCTCGATACCGCCGCAAGGTGACGCACGAGGTAGCTGGAGAGAAGGGTATAAATGTGCTGCTGGGGTAATGAGACATCGCATTTCCGTCACAGTTTTTTGGAGCTGACATGTACACCAACGAAGAAAAGTTAGATATGCTTCTAGTGTATGGTGAAAGCAGAAGAAATGCTGCTAGTGCATTAAAACGATATGGAGAGCTGTTTCCTGATCGTGAACGTCCTACGCGCCAGCTTCTTGCACGTATTTGCAAGAACTACTTGAATGGAGATCATGGAACGCCATACTGAGGACAAGGCAGAAAACTGCAACTGGCGAGGTACAGTCTTAGACAATAAAACTGACCGCCGGCCGGCCGCCACAGAGACTAAGTTCGAGTCATTCACTTAAGGTGGCCAATAAAACTGACCGCCCCTGACAACTCTAAGTCCGGCCATATGCACAATCTGGCAACACTGTAAGATGCGGAAGTGTTAGGAGGAAGTATTGTCTACTTCCGAGACGTTGTCGGACTATGTGAGCCCGTGGTCTAGTGGCAAGCGTCGTGCGTTCTAAGCTTATAGTCGCCTGTTCGCGTCCAACTTTCTTTTTTTTTTTTTTCTCCACAGTCGGTCTAAAGTTATGAGTCTGACTGAACATCAAAGATAATTCGCTTAACATTCTACCCACCAGCAATAACAAGTATTCCAGAAACAATTCCGCAGGACAGCTCGTGGCTGCGTCGCGATCATAACAGCTTACGCTCGAGCGTTTCCTCGCGCTGCAGCGGCTACCGGCCACCGGCCAGGCGCCATCCGCCGCCTGAAATCCGGCACCGCTCAGGTGAACGCGGCGCGACGCTGTCAGTGTATGTATCAACTGTCATTTTCGAATTTGAAGTTCTAATTATCATCTTGCAGTTAAGCATTGGATTTTGCATACTTGAGAATCATGAACTACAGTTAAGCATTGTAAAATTGAGTCGCAAGTGGAAATAGGTGTAACATCTGCAACACAACGTTTACTTTTGGTATAACAGAGGGGTGAATGCAGAGGAGACAGCTAGAAAGATTTGAATTGTGTGTGGAGCGAGTGCTTTTGGGAAAAATACGCCAGAAAAAGATATTCTTGTTTCAACAAAGATCGTTCTGGCATCAATGATTTTCCACATTAAGGAAATCTCGACTACTGATATATGTGATAGATTACCATTTTACCATCATGCGACATTTGCATTCAACAGGGAAAGTTCAGAAGTCTGGTGTACGAGTACTACATGCTCTAATTCGAAACAACAAAAATCAACGGAGTGACTATTATTGAACGTCATCAGGTCGCTCATTGAGCATTCGTATGCAGTACTGTAACTGGTGACGTGTTATGATGCCTTTATCATTAACTTCCTAAGAAGAAATGAAAGGCTGAGCCCCTCCAAAAGACATAAACTCGAGCAAAGAGTAGTGTGAACATAATATTTTACATCTGATAGCTCCAAAAGTGAGTTTTGGGCTACGAATTCTACCAAAACACAGCTGGAATTTGTTGCCAACAACTGAGACACCTTTCGGTCTCAGCGTAAGAAAATCGAGCAACACAACTACATCACATGTTCTACTGCATGATAACGCACTTCTTGATTTGAGAAACAAAACTATCCAGGAGATTGAAATTAAAGTCGTCTCTCAGGCACTTGTATTGATAGAGAAGTCCTCTCTCAAGCACTTGTCCCTCTCGTCATATATTCGTTAAGTTTTACCTTTCCCGCTCTTGATCGATCAACCGTCGACGCAATTCATTTCTAGACGAAAATACTCTTAAAACTACTCTGGTATAATTATATCGTTGAAACCAGTAGGTTTCTACTGGCGTAGAATTTGTAAACAACTTTAGCATTGTCAGATCGTTTTAGATATCGTGAAAGAAAATTCTTTTGCTGATTAATTTCTCATTGATGATTACTGTTGCGTTTAGTAAACTATCGGAAAATCCAATTAAAATATTCACTGTACTAATACAAAATAAATTCAGCTTACTACAGAAACATCACGACGGCAGACTATCTTAATAAAGCATTAAGTATCTGTGAGACGATTGAGCGTATTTTAACACGAATTAGTAGGACATTACCGACTTTTGACTTCGAAAAGATCCGTATTTGCTTCATTTCCTGTATCATCCGCTATTATTATGAAAAGTGGCATTTCATAGATATAATTATGTATTCACAACAACAAAAAATATGTCGTCATTATGAATTTGGCAGTACCGTAAGGTTTTCGCTCTGACACTAAGGGTTACTGAAAGTAGCAAGGCGCGTTGTCTTACGATTACCTTATTGCGTTTGTATCTGCCTGCTTGTAGCTATGCTACAAAAGAATTAAAAATCTGGCTTTCAGCGAGTCTCGAAAGGCGAACGAAAGCAGCTTGCACCTGGTAGCCAAACATGTTTCTTGGGAACAGGCTACTTCCTAAGTGGGAAGACATTCTTTTGTGGTTGAATTGTTGGCAAATGTCAGTCAGACGTGTGCTGTTGGTCTAAGCGTTTCGGTGTGTTGAATTTGTACCAATGATTTTTCTACAGGTTTTTTCTGTCCCAAATACAGAGTTGAAGCCTCCCATTAGTATTTTCACGTCATCTTGGTAAATTTTGCTCATAGTATTTTAGAGTGTGTTCCACAATTTTTCGACATTTTCGGTGTTTTCCTTATTTTCGATGTTGGTGGGGGCATGTGCATTTATGAGTGTATATTTTTTATAGGGGCTCTGAATGAGCATAGTCATAACTCGATTGTTGATGGGTGTGATTTCTTCGACAGAGTTGTTGATAGATCTGTGTTCGAGAAATGCAATGCCGAGGATTGGTGCGAGTTTCGCTACCTTTTGTTGTATTTTGAAGATGCCATGGTTTCCGTAATGCAAGTTTTAATTGTCAATTAATCGTGGTTCTTGAAGAGCAAGGATGAGAATTTTTTGGCGGACGATTTCTTTTGTGAGATTATTTAGGTTTCTTGTTTGGATCAATGTATCGATGTTTAGTTTTCAAATGAATGTTTTCTGCTTGTAGGGAAATTTACCAGAGATCTTCGATATTCTCTGCCGTGCTAACCTGGACTCCCCAGAGTGCGAAAATCCAACTGCCGCCTATCGGTGGCCAGGTTGTGTACCACCTGGGATAAAGTTACCTTTGCTTGCATAGTTCATGTTTTCTTGTGTTTCATTGGTTTGGCCTGGGTGATACCAGGACCGGACAGGACCAGAGGGTGTTGAAGCCTTTGGAAGCAAATATTTTCAGCCAAGCTCATTGAGCTAACAGACGGTGACCAGAGTAGCGGTGATTTTCACTCAGATGTGTCTGGATTTTGGGTTCAACGGATTGAGTAGCCGTTCAGGATTGTGTTAGTATTTGGTTCACCACAAGTATTTGATTTCCACGGTACCATCCATATGGGGGAGGGTTTCCCCTATCGGCCTCACGGGATTTTTATTATTATTATTATTGTCATTATGTCATCAGCAAATCCGATATGGTGTATCTTCCCTCCACTGAAATAGATGTGTGTTGTTCGATTCAGTATTTCCATCACATAAACATGGTTTATAATTACGTTACATTGCTGCTAGTAGACATATTTCTCACTTTTTCTTAGACAGTTGCTAGCTGTTACCCCATCATAGGAATTTATGTGCGCAGCATTGTTGCAATACAGACGTTCAAATTATCCGATTTCTGTAATTTCATTTCGATACAAGATCGTCCTAATCGGATTCAGCCAGTCAGTCTTAATGTGGCTATCCGACTACGACGCTCATCATATGATAGACTGGGTGAACCACATTCTTAATCGGACTGTTGAATCCAGATCACTTATCTATGACAGGGAATGAATTCTTAAACACTGTGCTTATTACAAATACGTTATTTAAATATAAATATATGAACTAACGACATAACAATGTATTTACAGGAGCAGAGACCCATCCATCATAGTAGAGCAGTGCGAGATTGGTTTCAGGGCCAAGAGAGGATGAAGCTGTAGCCGTTTGTTCCACGATCACCGAACATCAACCAGATAGAGAATATGTGGGCAGAGGTAACAAGGTCATTGCCATGTGTCCCTACAAATGCAAGCGACCTTTGGACGAATATAGAAAACGTATGGTGGGAAGTAAACCATCACGCTACACTGTCGACGATTTAATGAAATCAATTTCCCTACGCCCTCGAGAAATCTTACGTAATGATCGTGGGTGGGTTGGTTACTAAAAGTATACTCGTCCACAAAGCCCATGTGGACAGTTATCTGATAATCGGTCAAGCTTTGCTTTGTCGCAGCCCTTTAGCATACATCAAGTCCATTTACTTTCAGTCCCCTCCTTACAATTCTTGCAGTGCAAGGTAATTGAAAAATCTCATCCACTCGACGCCAACTGAGGAACTGACTGGTGCATGTGTTGTTCAACACACAGTAGTTGTCACCCTCACAGGAATCAATGACTCTGTGTGTGTGTGTGTGTGTGTGTGTGTTTTCGTGTTAACGCACGATGTGAATCAATACTATTAACATTAGAGAGACAACCAACAATAAATATTGCATCAAATATGACTGTAAAGTATTTTAATGCGATGGGAAGCTACAAACTGAATTTTTACCCATCCCACGTCCTGCGTATTCCGTTAAGTAAGATCTATTAACTCCATAGTATCGTTAGCAGAGACAGTGCGCTCTTGTTGTCGAGGCTCGCGACAAGTGCAGCGATTAGCAGTGCCCAATGCCGCCGCGATTTGTTTATGTTGGCTGAGCGTGGACATTGCAGCAGACGCTTCGCCCTAAACAGAAAGAAATCACCTTGGCTCTGACTCCAGTGAGCGGATATCACTGCCTGCGTGTTCTTATAGTAACCAACGTGAGACTCTACTCACAGGTGCCATGGAGCAATTGCAACGGGTATCATGTCATTAGTCATCAGAATATTAACCAGTGATGAAACGTCCACTCTATTTGAATCCCAAGACAATAGGAGCCTTGTCACAAAGGAATGTGAGGTGATATCAAAACTTATCCAACATACAAAAATTAACTGCAGGGCTTTCATGTTTGCAGTAATAGCACACAAGGAAATATTATGTCTTGGAAGCGTATATTTCATTTCCTCTTCTCATATTAACGCCCTTGTTTTAATATGAAGTGAGAAAATAAACACGAAAAACTAAAGTTCCTGAGAAGCATATAAGTCATTTCCTCGTCTCATATCACAACTTTTGTTTTAGTATTAAGTAAAAAAATAAACAGTTTAGAGTTCTGAAGCATAATATGACACCAGATTCTTATCGTAGGCGCTATCGGAAACGCCAAAAGCAGGGAGCTGTCCATTCTTTCGTCCAACAGTCTGTTTCCTTTCATGTATTTATTCCTCCCGCTAGGAGATTATTATTTAAGGACTTGTGGGCATCAAGTTCTTCAGCAGAACAAGCCTTATGTTATTGTGCTAATTACCGTATGGAAAAAATGCAACAAAGACGAGTTCCGCTAGAGCAGTGAGGTTTTTTGTACATGTGTGTATTCAGCAATGACTGCCAGCTGCCACAACACTTCACAGAATCCTTGCGGCAGGCAACACAACTGTGCGTGCACTTCAGACTTCATTCAGTGAGACGTCAGGAGATGGATGAAAACGTCAAATTAACGTCGCTTTCCGAGTCGTATTCAATCCAGAATGAGGTGTTATTAAGGTAGTTGGGTGATCTAGCAATTCCACTTTTATGATTCCCATATGAGTATTTCGATAGCCAAAAGAACCCGTTAGTGTGAAACTATCGGGAACTGCATTATATCAAACTGCAAGAACTTCAGACAATACGTGGACTCTACTCTTCGCTGGGTGACCTATTACTGTTATTTAGCATTCTCCCCGTCCTAGTCAAATGGTTCAAATGGTTCTGAGCACTATTGGACTTAACATCTGTGGTCATCAGTCCCCTAGAACTTAGGTTACTTAGGTTTAAGTAGTTCTAAGGACATCACACACATCCATGCCCGAGTCAGGATTCGAACCTGCGACCGTAGCAGTCGCGTGGTTCCGGACTGAGCGCCTAGAACCACTAGACCACCGCGGCCGGCCACGTGCTAGTCGTAATGCAAATGGAACTTCAGAGGCGCTTTCCGCTATTCTTGACAAACATCAGTAACCTGTAATCACTGAGAGTCACAACTGCGTTCTAGGCGCTCAGTCAGGAACCGCGCGACTGCTACGGTCGCAGCTTCGAATCCTGCCTCGGGCATGGATGTGTGTGATGTCCTTAGGTTAGTTAGGTTTAAGTAGTTCTAAGTTCTAGGGGACTTATGACCACAGATGTTGAGTCCCATAGTGCTCAGAGCCATTTGAACCATTTGTCACAACTGCGTGATGATAATGGTTCAGGTTGTCAGTAGTTGTGGTGGTGTTACGTTGTCAAACTGCTTACAGTAACGTTAATGGTGGCGCACATACTTTAGCGCTGACTACCTACTTAAGTAAAGATAGTGTTGTGGCGTCGTCGCTTGTCTTTATTTGGCCTCAGCTTGAGTAATCCGATTTAACGAACATGGTACTCCAATCGCGGGCTCCTAATAAAGTATGACTGCAGAGGTTATCGTGCGGATATTACATTAATTCTGCAATGAAATGCTTAACAAATCTTACCCTCAGATATGCAGCTGGAATGACTAATTACACAGGTACTCCATGTTGCACTAAGTGATCAGTTCGCTGCAACCCTGCTTGTACTGTTCGTAAATACTCGTATACTTCAGAAATGGTTCTAATGGCTCTGAGCACTATGGGACTTAACTTCTGAGGTTATCAGTCCGCTAGAACTTAGAACTACTTAAACCTAACTAGCCTAAGGACCTCAGACACACCATGTCCGAGACAGGACTCGAACCTGCGACCGTAGCGGTCGCGCGGTTCCAGACTGTAGCGCCCAGAACCGCACGGCCACTCCGGCCGGCTTGCCATATGAACCATTTGAACTATTTAACACAAAATGGCATTAAAAATTTAAGTTATTCACGAGCAGCTAGTTGAGAATATGTATGAACATTAAATGACACGACGAACCGTCTTGTTCTGCATATGGATTCAAACCCAGCTCATGCAGACTAAGCAAAGATTTCGTGACTGACGGAAACTAACAGTAATTCCTGATTAGGCATACAGAGAGTGATATACCTCGATTTTAGACAGTATCAGTTAGCAAATATCAACTTTAAATTGCATAACGCAAACATTTTTAACAGACTCGAATTCCTACCCAGCATCTATTGTCCCTGTTAACGAACTACGAGAGATGTTAAATATTGCTTCTTCACACGTAACTTACTTGAAATGCCGTGAGGTAAAGCTGTGTGTTGGACACGGATTCGAACCCGGAACCTAATCGGATTGCTATCGAAGCACAGTCAAATGTGACATATCGGAATTTCGCGGCAGTAGCTAGATGTTTTAACTGAAATGACGAGACGAAACATTAATTTTTTCCTTCCCAGGACTCCAACCCGGCACCTATCGCTGTTATATTCTAGAGAAAACGAACGTTAAATATGGGTTTGTTGCACCAGCAGTGACATGTGAGCATGTTTGAACTGAAATAATATGACGAAGAGTTCAGCGCTCACTGGGAATAGAGCCCCACACATATCGTTGTTGACTACACACAAAGAGACGTCAGCTACCGAATTTTTCTCCACCAGCTGCTCAGAATAGCATCTTGAACTTACAGTCATCTCGCAAATAGTTCTGTGTCTCACTGGGAGTTAAAAACGTCAGATATCGTTAGTGTTGACAGCGAATGAAAATACATTAAAAATCGAAATTATTATCCACCAACAGATATGTATTATCAAGCTCTAGCATGAGAACACCTAATTAAATCTTTAGTGCCGGGCCAGGATTCGATCCCATTCACGCGTAATATGTGAAGGTGTTGAGGAATCTGCAGTTTTGAACAAACAACAAATTGTAGCCGAGCTGTATTGCCACGAAGGGACCAAATTCCGCGTTAAGGTCGGTCTGAGTTGCATTCCCAGTTCAGAACCAATTTTATCGACATACAGAAGCTCAAATAAAATATGGAATAAGTGTCCTGTGACCATACATAGCGTTTGTGTCGTCACTTGAAATAAATAATTAGTATAAGAAAGGTTACTGGTGATAGAGTTTCTACATGTCGCCACTCCAGACTTTATTGTGGTTCAACCTACCGTCTACTTGGTAAAGAAGGAATATCATCTTTAATGTGAATTTCCAGACCACGCAGCCATTATATCTCCTTCACTTGGTGTAGCCAGGAGAGAATGGAATCTGTCTCTCCCTATCTAAAATCATTGACAGAAGTGGGAATCGAACCCAGACCATAGGTATAACAACCTACCATCCGTCCAACAGACCAAAAAATCCTCTTCTCTGCGAGTCATTTTTCTATCGTAACGCAGTTGCGCCACACTGGATGAAAATTCTGACACACAGGCTCCCTGTAGTAATTTGCAGCATGTTCAGTAAATTCATTTACTTGGTTGACCGAATCACCATGAACTAGCTGCCTCGCCTACCCAATGCATACATTCGACTATTTTGTAATCACAGAAATAAAATCACGTAACTGCCACGTACACACAACTGCCAACAGGGTAGGAGGCAGAAGTTTAAATAGGAAGTGTTCCTTTCCACTTGAGCTTTCTATTGCGCTATCTGTTACTAGAAAACGTCGTTCAGTCCAAAAGAAAAGCTGTAACTGTTTGTCTCTCAGAAGTCAAGACCTGGCCATATGCATAATCTCACAGTGCTGTGGAATCCAAAAGTTCTGGAGGAATAGTTGCCGAGCTCTGGAGCTGTTGTAGCTACGTGTCAGCTTGTAGCATAGATAAGATGTCGCGAGTTCGAATACATTCAGTGCTACATTTTTTAAAACGCAATTCTGCTCTCTGCTGAAGTTATCAATCTAATGGAACTTTGAACATAATTCCCTTCACTTCTCAACCCAAAGTAGTCGCATGTGGAAAAAGGACTAACTACTGTGACATTTTGTTCTATTCAGGTTTAATAGACAGCAGGCAGCAGATGCATCTCTAAGATGTGCAGGGAGAGCGCATCGTGCCATAATATGTCAGAAAAGTATTTTCTACATTAGCCGTCGTGTGGCAGTGATATTTTAGTCTTCTTCAAACTTTGTTTGACAGCTTTAACTCAGAACCAGTTTTCTACATGCATGTAATCAATAAACTGCATGTGCATTGTCAGACTGTCATAGGTAACATCAGAGAATTCGCATATATCGTTGATGATTAATGTCTCTCTCATGTTTACTATTGTTTTAACAACACTAAAGGAAACCTTACGAAAATTGTGCACTGTATTATAAGAAATGAAATAAAACTAACCATGATAACCTTACGACGAAAGTATCTGTACACAAGCATGCCTCTATCGACACGAATTAGTAAAATACTACTCACTTAGATTTTGATTGGGTCTGTGTTTAATTGGTATGCTGTGTCATACTCAAGAGGGATGCAAATGTGGCATTTCATAAATATAGTTACGTATTCCTAGAAACCCAAAATTCGCTTGTCAGCAGTGGAAAGAGGCGTTACCTGTTGTGCAGCATTGTAAGTTTTTCAACATTGCACTATGAGCTGAAAGCATTTTCTCGCGATTTCCTTATTGATGTTTGATCTGACTGCTTGTAGCTCGTTCACAGAATGGATAAAAACGTTACCAGTCAGTGAGACTGGAACTGCGAACCGTAAAAGACGCTGTTTCACAGGTCAGCACGTTACCACAGAGTTGGCGAGGAGGTATGGGTCTCAGCTTCCTATTACGACGGCAATGGTAACTAGAACTCGTAAACCGCTATTTAAAGGTCGAGATTAGTTGCGATTTCCACTTGCAACGACTTTCCTGGGCTGAAAACCGTAAATTTTCAATCTTTTGTTACTCTTCAAGCGATAATAACTCAGATTATTCAATGGAAATGACAGGTAAAATCAAGTGAACTTTGAGGCTTAATTCCGTGCACACCAGGAAGTAACTCGTCGATCACAGAGTTGCCAAACATACGTTGCCTTGTTGCCAAATCTCAGTTACAGTACCAGCACGAAGAAGACGAACCGATGTGATCCTACAGCGGTCTGGGAAGTGACCATAGCTGGTGTCTCCAAGTCGCGGCTGCTACGGCCTGGAATACGTAATGCGTCTGATTCGCTTTCTGTAACTAGGTTTAGGGACTGGAGCGTAGTTACTAATAATACTCAGAACTGACTGCAAACTGAGCATCATAAATCAGCAACTCTCATTGTTGTTTTTATATTTCTTTCGTAAGTGTACTCAAAACTAAGAAAGTCATTCACAGGCGTTTTCGTGCCTCGCCGATAGTCGAGCACAACATACAAATAAAAATAAAAAAGAATGTGTGTGTGTGTGTGTGTGTGTGTGTGTGTGTGTGTGTGTGTGAGAGAGAGAGAGAGAGAGAGAGAGAGAGAGAGAGAGAGAGAGAAATAAAAAGCAATGAGGGAGAGTGTAAAAAATTGTTGTAAAGAAATTGAATCATGGTATTTAAAGAAATCTTTCATTAAAATGACACGTTCCACATCATTACGAAATGTCGTATTCATGATCTATGGAACAAGAGTTAATCTAATGTAATCTAATGTAATCTTCTCACATCATATTGATGATTAGCCATGAAGAGTCATGAATTACCGAAATTTTTGCCAATACCAGTAACCAAATCTAAACTTGACAATAAAAGACGACAATTTTTGTAATAAACCGTGACTCCTATCAAGACCCTTTCGTCCCTGTTATCTAACCACGAAAGATGTCTGATATACCTCCATTCTGAAGTAACAAAGTGTGCATGCATTTAAAGATGAAGTGCATGATGTGAAGTTCTGTGACGGAGATACGAACCCAACACGTAATCCGATTGTTAACTAAGAAAAATCAAATGTTACGTATCGGTTTTTCTTACGAGCCGCTAGGTGTCTGAATCTAAAATAAGGATACAAACTTTTGTGCCTAAGCGACAATCGAACTGCACACCTACCGTGCATCCACGAATATAGCTTAAGTATCAGTTGCCTACTCATGAACAGTAAGATGTGTGCGTGTTTGACCAGAAATAACGACACCTGTTGCGATTGTTGGCAACACATGAACAGACATTGAAATTGCGCGTTAATTTTCACTAGTAGGTGGGTGTGCACTTGATAAAGCTAGAAATGAAATTATGAATATTTTTGTACTGGATCAGGTTTCAGACCCACATACTTACCTTTGGAGGAGACCTAGAGAAGATTGCAGTCTTGGGAAAAGGAACGAAATGACTGAACTACTGTTCCGAGAGAGTCAGATCCTCGAAAGAGGAGATACGAATTCGAATCACAGTCCAGCACCAAATTTTTAAACGTCTCTAGTTCAATCAAGTACAAGTAAAATAACAGCCCTGTCCCTTTAAATGGCTATCGGTTCATCAAATAAAATAAAATTTTCTAATGTAAGTAAGCTTACTGGCGACTGTATTTCTGGTTACCATGACTTCCGCTGTGTCATTTCCCAACGTAAACCGGCTCTGCCTAGTTGGTAATGAAGGAACGTGATGTTTAATGCGGATTCTGGATTATAACGTCTCTCTCTTGAGGTTACCAGAGGTAAAATAAATCTGTTTGTGCCTCTTAAAAGTAAATGCCTGAACCCACGCATTGCACCTGTGATAGTTCGTTCCACCAGACCATTGTGGCCACATTACCCAGCCACAGGAGTGTGCTGTAACGGATGATGTGCTTAGCTTACAAAATTAGTCACCGGTGGAAAAAATGCGAGTCTATTAAATGGTCAAGTAGAAGCAAGCTTCTGACGCAGAGATTATGCTATTCTCATGTCAGCAGGATGTAAAGACTCTTCTAGGCATCATAGGCTGGATGTGAAGCCATTTTGATTTTTCACAAATTCAACAAATTTCTTAGTTCGAGAAAATCCACTGTGAAGCGTGAAGTTGCCGGATAATTCGATTATTACTGTTATTATTAATATCATGTTATTCATACCGCTGCTGTAACACAAGTGCTTGAACATCATTTAATGCCTTTTGGTCACTATAGAAGTAGTTTCCCAAGAACAGGTTCTTTCCCTGTCTACGGAATCCTTTTCATGTTAATATCAAACACCAGCAATTACTCGTAGATTACAATAAAACTAAAGTAATTGACGAAGACGTTACTTGGTAACACAAACGCACTGCCTTTCTTCATTTACTTTCGCCTAGAAATGGCTATCGAGTACTGACAAACCAAAAGGCAAGAGATCTTACTGCCTTCCGATATACGTTGCTGTCAGTTCTGCCACATGATTTGGTCGACATGACCTGTTTCAAGTTGTGTATGACAGACAGTGTTTTAGAAAATCTAGCTCTCCAACCGTATTAGAGAAATGACCAGAACCATTTACCTCAGCTGGCATGTAGGTCATTTGGTTGTTAACGAACACACACATATACAATTATTATCAGAGCCAGGTGATATTCTTCAGCTAGTAGCGATTTTAAAAGGACTAAATAAGGAAACAGGTGACATGTAGTAAAACTTTATTGGCAATATGAGAGAGGATAATTGCATTACATTTTATCTGTCAGTGAGAGGCTTTGTATGGAGTAGAAGGTGGGGTGCCCAACCACAGTATGTTTCATCTTGTGCAGTGGGCTGAGTGAGTATAACACCTAACGACACCCTGTTGATGACACCCAGGTAGCATGCTGATAGACCTGCAACGAAATGCACTTACCTTAGTACTGCATGTCGCCCCATGGCTAGAGGGCTCGGCTCCAGCAAGATGTATCTGCCTGTAATTCTCAGAAGCCACCACCACACTATCCAGTCTCTTGATAACAAAGTGAAATATCGGAAAAACAGTTGCTACAGTTAGGAATAGGTTTCGACTGATGGGACAATTAGAACAAATGTAACATTTTTGAATAGAAACCATTTTCTCTGAAGCATAGTGTCTTCTTGAAACAATACATCGAATAAAGCTGTTTCCCATTTACCAATGTGCCTAGCGTCAAAGCAAACAGAGCCCAATCTTAGCCCCACCAAGCTGGTCTTAGCCGTTTTTTTTCCACTTCTCGGAAATGTAGGAGGACTTAAAGTTACTCATCAGGACCCAGAGGTCATAAGCGGTTTGAATTACTGTCATGAAGACGCAGACTTGAGGTACTTGAGATGTGAGGCAAGCTGCGCTGCTGCGTCGCGATCGCTAACACCAAGGGATGGTGTTACAATTGGTGCTGGATGGAACACCGCCGAAAATACTGCCGTCGGTGAAGGAGAGCCTAGTAGCTTCTGCGTAGCTCACGTCGTGACTAATTTCACAGTATCTTACCAACTTCATTGTTGTCAGTGAGCACTCAACAGTCTTCCGTCAAGCGCAAGGTCCTAACGCCTTCTCCCCAAAAATCAGAGGGCGCCCTTACTTATAATCTCGGTTCACTAAGGAGTAGTTATTATTACTAGGTCTTCTCCTATCAGTAACTATGTTGCTGTGTAAAATTAATCCCG
Organism: Schistocerca nitens; assembly: GCF_023898315.1. Taxonomy (NCBI): domain Eukaryota; kingdom Metazoa; phylum Arthropoda; class Insecta; order Orthoptera; family Acrididae; genus Schistocerca; species Schistocerca nitens. The sequence continues at coordinate 171,050,386 of NC_064619.1, forward strand.
GCACTTTGCCTTAGGTCCTGCTCTCCAATTCATGAGCGCTTGTTAGTGTTAAGAAAGCTTCGCGCTCCTTTCCCCCGCTCTCCCCCCATGCAAATAAAATAAAATGTTCCCAACTCATCTTTTTTTAACTTGACTAAATACAGCTGACATTAGCTTATGAAATTAGTTATTCAATAATCAACGAATAAGTTGGAATGGAGCGTGGACCTCATCTCAGTGCCACGTTACAAACTTGAAACATATGAAATAAAGTTTCTTAAATCTGTGAAAGTCTGCACAAGAGAAGGTCAAATAAAAACTGAAGTAATAAAAAACTAGAGGAACAGCCACTAACTGAAAAAGTAACCATGTGAAAGTAGGATTGTAAAGAGCACGTATTGCGTGTGCCACCTCAGAGAATTCTTTGGCAAGCGGTGGAATACATCGCCGCTGAAAGAAGAAGTGTGGGAAAGCCGGTGAAGAGATGTTGAGCTGGAAAATGCCACTACGTCTAATCCTATACTGGCAGAAGAAGGAGAATGGGAGACTTAGTTCCAGCCTGTCGAAGACGCCCCCAATACCTACCCTGTTCGATGGTAGTAGCGCAAGTGTGAAATCAACCCTCTAGACGAGTGTCAGTAAGTCGTAATCACGTTACGCTCTTAACATGTTTAATTCTAAAATGATGTGAAACGAAGAGCATTCCCATTGATACTAGGATACTTTTCCTTGGGACAAGCTTGCAATAGAATTCTAACAAAGGCACATCGTTAAAGTTGTTCTTCAAGTAAGAGTCAGATCGAAAATCGTACGCCCCCTTAGCCGAGTTGTCAGTGCGTCTGACTGCCACGCAGCGGGCCTCGCTTCGATTCCCGGCCGAGTCGGAGATTTTCTCAGATCTGGGTCTGGGTATAGTGCTGTCCCCATCATCATCGACAAGCAAGTTGCCCAATGTGGCGTCAAATGTAAAGACTTGAAACTCGGCAACCGAACTTCCCCATCAATGCCATATGATCATTTCATTGATTTCACTCTAAATCAACACATTCCATCTGTGAGTCGCCGCAGACTGCGTCTGTGTTTATGGAGAGGGGGGAATAGAGCACTGAATCTTGCTTTATCATTCTTGAAGGCTTGACATATGCTGTTGAATTCGCCTACTAGGTCAAATGTGATGCATAATTTTTTGTCAAAAATTTTATTTTTAATTTTTTGCAGTGAAAGAACCTGCAAGAATTTATATTTTTATTTGTGATACCAAATTCATAATATTGTTTCGATTACCTGCATATGATCAACATAGTACTAATTAACTGAGATTTCTCTTGGAGACGCACATTTAGTTCAACTGAGCTGTTACATCTGCCAGAAAAGCAAAATGACACACCTGGTTTTGTGTTAACTTCGGCAGTCGTTTTACATTGTGTCTCTTAGTGTAGGTTGAAATGTCAATGTTGTGAATTAATCGTGCTGATCTGTTGACATGTACGCAGTGGCGAATGAAGAAGATGATGTACTACAAAATGAGATTAAAAACAGACACGAACTGGATGGATGGCGGATGTTGGTACGAAATTAAGATTAACTTTACACGAAATGGGAAATATTTACAAATGCTCCTGTTTTAAATGTTTTGACGACACCACTAAAGCTGACTCATCAGTCTAGAAATGTACAATGATTAGAATGCCGATTTGAGACAAAGTTACATATTAAAATAAGAAAACAACGTCAGATAGAAGAAGTAGCAAAAGTACGAGTTGCTGCATTTGCGAACAGTGTTGTAGGTCCGGTTGGATCTGACCATAAGCTTGGTATATATAAGCGCGACATCCAAAACTGTTGCTAAAATTTTTTATGATGAATAAATCAGCTCCAATTATGCTTGACAAACCTTTTATTTGGTTAAAAACGTACATAGGACGCTGGTTTCAAGATGTAAATCCCATCTTCAGATGCTAAAAAATAAGAAAGAGGGATTCTACATACAATTAATAAGCCTTAGAAGGGTCCTCAAGAATGTGAACATCAGACCATACTCTGATTGCTTAGTATCTAATGTGTAGCTCTGGAGCTGTCTCCAGTAATGGAGAAGCCAGCGTGACTAGTAAACTCCAAAAAAATACTAAATATAGACATAGCTGCAGAGTTACTCATTAGATGCTGCTTCGTACCTAATTTGTAACTCTGTAACTTTGTATGTATTTAGTATTTTTGGAGTTTACTAGTGACGCTGGCTTCTCCGTTACTGGAGATTTTTATGCACCACGATTATGTATGTTACCCTATACGTTGTGTTCCACTATCTACATCCATAGCCTTGCATTTTTAATATGATGTACTATGTATATTGACATATCTTTCACTGCTTGTGTTTAATTTGTGGTATGTCAGATTGTCTTCTTTTATATTTTATACTATAGTTTTAATAATTTTATCTTTTGTCCTATGGTTTTATTAACTCTATTTCTTGACAGTTTCACTATACACTTTTATTATTTTTATTTCTTGACAACTGCATTGTACATTGCGGTCTTGTTTTTATTGTTTCCTCTGTACCACGTTTATCTCAGCTATTGCCATGCTTAAGTAAGATTGTATTGGTGCCATGAGTAGAGGGTGGCACTTGAGAGGAAACGTGGGTGTGTAGCTGTGTTGTTAGCTATGATTTCGTCGCTGGCCCTCCCCGCTCCGGTAGCGGCCACTCTTTGCCGTATATGTCCTCCCATTATGGTCCGCGCCAGTCTGTTGACCGGTCTTCTTAAGCCCATGCTACATGTCCTGTCGTTTGCAGTTGCTTCATAGGCTACATTGGGCTAGCAATGTGTGCTTATTTGCTGTTACATTCATGGTTTTTTCGGTCAGGCCTTGCTCACCTGGTGTGGTGCTTGTTGACCCAGATAACCTATTCATGTCTTACCCGCACAGGATCTCGCATGCTACTTGATAAATCTGCTGGTTCTTTTTATATGACTGGGTCAACTTTCTCGTATGATACCAACATATGACCTGATATTCACATTTGTATAGGCCTTTTTAACGGGATTTGCATCCTGAAACCTGAGTAGTGTGTACGATTTTATTCAAATGAAGGCTTTATCAAATACTACTGGAGCGGATTTATTCATAATGAGAAAATAATGCAAATATGTTTTTTGCATTACATGGATCACAAGAAAAGCTGGAATGTATACAGAAGACCGTGAAAATGACTAGTTTTGCCCCTCAAGGTAAGAGGTTGCGGGGTTTCAAATAGAAAATGAATGAAATAATGTGGGTGTGGCTCTCAACTAGGTACCCTCCGACTCAGAATAGCAGTATTACAAGTTTCGGCTGGATTCGTTGTCTAGGGGCTGGGATACGTAGTTGCCGCAATACAGGCCAAGTACTGCTGAGCCTACAATATACGATAAGAATAAACACATGAATAGAATGGTCGAAGGTTTCTATCATTCGGCAATTGCGAATTATGAATGTAACATATAAATTTATAATTGAAAGATTGCAATTAAATAAAATCTGCAGGTACTATCTTAACGACTTTAAATGATGAGTACAATAGCAGAAGTACTTTTGAGAATGCGGTATATTTCTGCAAAACACTTATTGGTGTCGATGGTCCAGCGGTTGAATGAAATATAAGTTGAATAACAGGGAAACAATTAGTTATGAACAACAACACAGCTCGCGAGATATTCACTTCTAAACGCACACTACGTCTTCACTGCAGAAACCTCGGAAGTCTCACAAGTTCACAAGTATTTGTATCTCTCACGACCACGCTCAAACCGCTCCACACTCTCCAAGTCTCTGCCGCGACCGAGCGTCCGCCGCGCCGTCGCGTCCAGGACTTCCCGAGTGCTGTGCCGTACTCTCCAGAACTCTCGCCGCACTGTTACTAACAACCCTACATCCAGTCTCCCCATTCTCCAGCGCTGTGATTGACTAGAGCGCTTGCGCCATGTCTTCCATCCAACACACCCGCACAAACATAAAGAAACACATACGAGATACTGGATTTACATTTAAATAACTTGAAATTAAATAAATATTCCTACGGCTGAACCATAAACACGCTCTAATACACATTATTAAATACATAAACAAATTAAATAGACATATACCAAAAGAATAGCAAGCAAAAGTAGGCCAGTAGCCTAACGTCTCTGTGCTTTCTAAAACACAGTAAATAACTAACCAATTTCTTCGAGAATAGCTTATATCGGATATAAACAAAGACACAGATGAATAAAAATATTTACAGCATGCTGCTACCGTTTTTTCGCGTAACTGTGGAGTACTTATGGCCTGACGCGATCGATAGTAATTGGCGACTTTGGCCTCCAATAACTCATGTACTATTCAAGTTACTTGCCTGTAATTCATACCAATTTAGGTTTACACTAATAGCTTTCTAAAGACACGTTGGTCGACGAAATCAGATGAGCCGTTTAGTTTTTTGAAATTCGTTGCTGGGTCTTACTTGTATAATTTACAGATACTAAACTTTAAGCTAATAAAGATATTGAAAATCTGATTACACCATCAGAATGGGCTTGCAAATAATGGTAATGTACGTGTTTCTTTTTCAGGTATCATGATTCATCTGGCTACTATTAATTTCTATACGAACTGTGAAATGTCTGCCATTAAGGTTTCACGAAGTCCGCCATCTTTGGCACTCTCGGCGTGTCTCCTTCGTCAGCACAATGTCACTAAGGAATTCCCAGCCACGTGCTCGCCTGGACCATGCGCTGGGACAACCCCTGTTGTCCGTCTAACTTTCGGCACCACGTCTTTGCTGTCGGGCCCCGGTTTGCCGAGCGGCCTGTGCGGCTGCACCACCTCCGAACTTAGAATATTTCCAGGGCGCCACAACTCGCCCGTTACCTTACAAGGTAAACATATATATCTTCGCAGGAAGTTTGATCGATCTATAAAGGCGTTGACAGATACTCATATAAGCAGTTTTCAAGACAGACAAATTCAGAACTGGTTGCAGGATTTAAAAAAAAAAAAAAAAAAAAAAAAACAGTTATTTGCCTGAAGATTTGAAAATAACGACCATGTGTCGGATGTTGAAAGAACTTTATCCTACAGTTGATGTTTCCTGTTAAACCAACAAGACTATTATGAACATAAATGTAAACATTTTCTTCGGATACTCGCGCTGTGGCACTGTGACAAATTCTCAGCCAAACTGAAACTGCTGTCCCCAGGAAAGGATGAAGATGAGATATTAGAAAACAATCATCCTTTAATGTTAGCACAAAAGAAAGGCTGAAACGAACAACCAATACAAACATTTATGCAAGACGAGAGAGAAATCAGAAAGTTGTCATATTTTGCTTATTATCATTCAGTAATGTCATATGGAATACTGTTCTGGGGTAACTCATCTTTAAGAAAGAAGGTCTTCATTGTCCAAAAACGTGCTGTAAGAATACATGGTGCTCACCCGCGATCATCATCTAGACATCTGTTTAAGGAGTTGGGCATTCTGATTACTGCTTCACAATATATTTATTCCATCATGAAGTTTGTTGTAAATAATCTACTACAGTTGAAAAGGACCAATGAGGTACATAAATACAATGTTAGAAGAAAAAATGACATTCATTACTCAACATTAAAGTTGTCTTTAGCACAGAAAGGGGTGCACAACGCTGCAACAAAGATTTTTGACCACTTACCCAGCGATATAAAATGTCTAACAGACAGCAAGATAAAATATGAAAATAAATTGAAAAAGTTTCTCCTTGACAACTCCTTCGATTCCGTAGAAGTAGTTCTATGTTTGTAACGTGTAAAAGGTGGTGGGTAGGAATTGTTAACTCAATCTGTATATCTTGTTTTCATTTCGGGGGAAAAAAATTTAAAAAAATTATGTGGTGATGTTTAGCGTTCCAATATATGTACAAATTAATTTGCTATATGAATGTAAAATGACTCGTTCGAGTACATTTTCCTGCGTGTACCACGAGCATATTGCCTAGAAAGGCTCCAACGAGATAGCATTTCTCTTTCATTTCGTTATGAACTACCCTGATCACGAGGAATGAGTTTCAAGAGTTTTTCGACTCTAATGCAGAGCAAAATAAGAAATTCATAAGTTTCCGATTCATGGACTATGTGGTTCATACTGATATCCATGGTTTGACAAATGTCAAGATCACATTTCCAGAACGTGGTCATTCATGCCTGGAATGTGACAAGAATGTTAATCTGTGCAATATGAAACAGAGGATGGAAACCTCAGAGGACTTCATAAGCATGATTGAAAATTCGCTGCTAAACCATCTCCTTTCACTGTGGAAAGAGTGTCAGGAAACAGCGTAAGATTGGGGAGACTTCTTAAATCAGAAATATGTGATGAAATGTGCGTTTAATACCCAGCCTGTGAAGAAACTTGCCGTCTCATACGTTCATCCTCGTCTGCTGAATTGGAGAGAGACATATAATGGAAACAATGTAGCCATCGTCATTAAAAAGCCTGACAAAGATGCTTCAACACAGAAGACAAGAGAATTCGAGCTACGCTCTTCGTTCTATTCAGGTGATTTGAAATAAAAATATTAATGTTATCTTTGAAATGTTCAGTTGAAACTGATTATGTGCAAAAATATGTTTCAAATCCTTTCGTTTTCCTCAGGTATCCTATGTATTTCCAGAGCTAAGTACCAGGATATTATGAGTCTCGGGAAGCTCTGTGCCGAATCATCATTGAAGTTTTTTCAAGAATTGGCATATAACTGATAACCTGTGAAGATTACTATGAGTTTCCAAGGTGCAATAATCATAAATAATATTAAAAATGATAACAACATAATCTTCCAGTCATACAAATACAATCGAGAGTGGCTTACAGGTCCGGCCGTCTCTCTGTTTAGGGAGACTTAACTGCATTTATTGCCCGAAAAAGTTGATTTTGAGTGAAATTTTTGGTTTTATTTAATATTATTTGTATTAGACACATTAAGCACCAATAATTCTTCTTATGGGGCAGCTGCAACCGTATAGCACCATTTTGTAAAATGAAGAAACCACACAACAGTTGCTTGCTTCAGCAAGCTTCAGACTTCAATATTTCACTTTACTGAAAGAATTAGCCCGCGTGAAAAGTACATATTGCTTTGTGAAATAAAAAATTTCATTCTGGCCTTCAGACAAAGCGACTAACCTAATTTTTCCCTGGGTACTTCATTTCAACTCTGAGATCAAACGCGCGCTAAAGTGACCTCACGGTAGTCCCTCTGGTGCATCGACAGTATGTAAAGAGTTAAAAACATATCTCAGCCGCAAACCATGAGTACGAATGATATTCACTTCTTTAGCAACAACTTTCAAGACAATAAGTTTTCTTGGTGATGCAAGTAATGATACCGCATTACAGAACTATCTTACGCCTTAGCTGCTTATGTATGGAGTAATGTAACTAACCTGTCGCTTTCCTGCAAATGAAAGAGTTCCAGCTGTTGTTACAGCTGACAATAAAGAAGCTGCAATAAATTCATTTGTCTCGATCATTTTTAGACGTCTGTACTTGTTCAGAAAAAATTATAAGATTAGTACTTCCGGAATAAGAATTTTTTTAAACTCAGTCAAAGTCAATGATGTCATTTTAGGTATAATTGTTACGTTATGAGATGAATTAAAACAATTACGTTTCTAGTCACTTTTTATATTCTCCCGCAACGCGTTTAGAGAGTTCACACCTTCAAACCCTCATCCTCAGGTGGATCAGTGGATTACATTATAGACTGAAGATCCAAAGAAACTGGTGTAGGCATGCATATTCAAATACAGAGGTATGTAAACAGGCAGAATACGGCGCTGAAGGTTTGAGTTTGAACGTGGTGTTATAGTCGGCGCACGAGCCATGGGACACTGCGTCTCCGAGGTAGCGATGAAGTGGTGATTTTTCCGTACGTCTATTTCACGACTGTATCGCAAATACACTCCTGGAAATTGAAATAAGAACACCGTGAATTCATTGTCCCAGGAAGGGGAAACTTTATTGACACATTCCTGGGGTCAGATACATCACATGATCACACTGACAGAACCACAGGCACATAGACACAGGCAACATAGCATGCACAATGTCGGCACTAGTACAGTGTATATCCACCTTTCGCAGCAATGCAGGCTGCTATTCTCCCATGAAGACGATCGTAGAGATGCTGGATGTAGTCCTGTGGAACGGCTTGCCATGCCATTTCCACCTGGCGCCTCAGTTGGACCAGCGTTCGTGCTGGACGTGCAGACCGCGTGAGACGACGCTTCATCCAGTCCCAAACATGCTCAATGGGGGACAGATCCGGAGATCTTGCTGGCCAGGGTAGTTGACTTACACCTTCTAGAGCACGTTGGGTGGCACGGGATACATGCAGACGTGCATTGTCCTGTTGGAACAGCAAGTTCCCTTGCCGGTCTAGGAATGGTAGAACGATGGGTTCGATGAGGGTTTGGATGTACCGTGCACTATTCAGTGTCCCCTCGACGATCACCAGTGGTGTACGGCCAGTGTAGGAGATCGCTCCCCACACCATGATGCCGGGTGTTGGCCTTGTGTGCCTCGGTCGTATGCAGTCCTGATTGTGGCGCTCACCTGCACGGCGCCAAACACGCATACGACCATCATTGGCACCAAGGCAGAAGCGACTCTCATCGCTGAAGACGACACGTCTCCATTCGTCCCTCCATTCACGCCTGTCGCGACACCACTGGAGGCGGGCTGCACGATGTTGGGGCGTGAGCGGAAGACGGCCTAACGGTGTGCGGGACCGTAGCCCAGCTTCATGGAGACGGCTGCGAATGGTCCTCGCCGATACCCCAGGAGCAACAGTGTCCCTAATTTGCTGGGAAGTGGCGGTGCGGTCCCCTACGGCACTGCGTAGGATCCTACGGTCTTGGCGTGCATCCGTGCGTCGCTGCGGTCCGGTCCCAGGTCGACGGGCACGTGCACCTTCCGCCGACCACTGGCGACGACATCGATGTACTGTGGAGACCTCACGCCCCACGTGTTGAGCAATTCGGCGGTACGTCCACCCGGCCTCCCGCATGCCCACTATACGCCCTCGCTCAAAGTCCGTCAACTGCACATACGGTTCACGTCCACGCTGTCGCGGCATGCTACCAGTATTAAAGACTGCGATGGAGCTCCGTATGCCACGGCAAACTGGCTGACACTGACGGCGGCGGTGCACAAATGCTGCGCAGCTAGCGCCATTCGACGGCCAACACCGCGGTTCCTAGTGTGTCCGCTGTGCCGTGCGTGTGATCATTGCTTGTACAGCCCTCTCGCAGTGTCCGGAGCAAGTATGGTGGGTCTGACACACCGGTGTCAATGTGTTCTTTTTTCCATTTCCAGGAGTGTATAAGGAATCCAGTAAAACATCAATTCTCTGACATCGCTGCGCTCGGAAAAAGATCCTACAAGAAGGGGAGCAACACGACTGAAGAGAATTGTTCAACGTGACAGAACTGCAACCCCTCCGTATATTGCTGCAGATTTCAGTGCTAAACCATCAACGAGTGTCAGTGTGCGAACCATTCAACGAAACATAATCTATATGGGCTTTCGGAGCTGAAGGCCCACTCGTGTACCCTTGATGATTGCACGAAACAAAGCTTTACGCCTCGCCTGGGTCCCTCAACACCGACATTGGACTGTTGATGACTGGAAACATGTTGCTTGGCCGGACGAGTTTCATTTCAAACTGTATCGAGCGGATGGATGTGTGCGTGTGTGGCGACAACCCCATGAATCCATGGACCCTGCATGTCAGCAGGGTACTGTTCAAGCTGGTGGAGACTCGGTAATGGTGTGGGGCGTGTGCAGTTGGAGTGATATGGGACCCCTAATACTTCTCGATACGACTCTGACAGGTGACACGTACGTAAGCATCCTTTCTGGTGACCTACATCCATTCATGTCCATTGTCCATTCCGACGGACTTGGGCAATTACAGCAGGACAATGCGACTCCCTACACGTCTAGAATTGCTACAGAGTGGCCCCAGGAACACTCTTCTGACTTTAAACACCACCGCTAATCATTATACATTCCAGACATGAATATTATTGAGCGTATCTGAGATGCCTTGCGACGTGCTGTTCGGAAGAGATATCCACCCCCTCGTACTCGTAGGAATTTATGGACAGCCCTGCAGGATTCATGGTGTCAATTCCCTCCAGCACTACTTGAGACATTAGTCGAGTTCATGCCACGTCGTGTTGCTGCAGTTCTGCGTGCTCACGGTGGCCCTACACGACGTTAGGCAGGTGTACCAGTTTCTTTGGGTCTTCAATGTTTGGTGGATATAGCCAGTTGTCTGTTTTGAATTCCATTTCGCTATAAATAAGAGATAATCAGCACTTTTTAAAATAAAAAACAATAATAAAGCTACTTCAATACTTTCCAGCAGAAAGAGCCCTGAGGTTGGTCATGAATATATATATTCATCTTTAGACGTCACACAGATACGAAACAACATAAACAGTGCAGATATCGTACAGGTGTAGAAATACAGAGCTTTGTAAGTCAAAGAGCATTCATTGCTAGCTTATATTGCTAATGAAAGATACAGATAACAAACATATAAATGTTTCGGCCTTCGCAAACTTTTTTCTTAAGAATATCGTTATCACAAAAAATAAAAATATGAAATTAAAAAATCTTATAATCCTATGTTTCAGTATACCAATTGTTAACGTTTGCTTTGATGATTTGAGAGTTGTTTTTTTGTGATTTAGGATCTCAAAAGTAGACAGAACAACAGTTACTGAGCATCGAATGCCTGAGAAGCCTCTAAAGAAGTTGACTGTCGCTGTCTCAGCTTCGTCATTGTGTGCGTTATGTACATGTTTTCAGCTGAGAACAAAAATTTCAAGTTCCGGATCGAGGTTCAGTTTTTGGTCTCTTTAGTTTGAGAAGTATTATTTGATTATTGTCTGTGTCGTCAAAAGCACGTCCTGTGTCAGTGTGCATAGCTATGATCCATTCGTATGTCCTTTAAATCTTGTTCGGAAGCTTCTTCTGATCTGACCCCCATACTGCATTGGGCAGTATTACTTTATCTTGTAAATTCCCGAGTTGGAACATTTGCCTTTGTTGGATACTATGCTGTGTGGCAGCCTATTACATAATTTATGGGTAGCGGAAAAAAAGACTTACTTTATATGATCTCAATACACGAGCAAATTTATGTGAAATAGGATCAAAGTAGGGAATGCATACTGTCCAGGTGTATGTCTGACTGTTGTTTTATCTATGTCTTTCCTAACCTTCTCGAACTTTTGTGATTGAGTGCAGGTTGAAAACCATTTGCAGCTGTTATTTGTTTAATTAATCCCCTTTCAATGGCATTTTCTGTGCTTTTTTGCTAATGAAGGATGAATGTGAATATCTATGTAATAATAGTTCTTCTGTAAATGCTAAGAATATGTTCACAGTTTTTTCTGGTGTTGATGATGTGAGGAAAGTTTAACGAATTCACATGTGAACTGAATGTTCTTGTGCCTGGTCCTGAATGCTTAAATTAGTGCATCGTCATCTTGCTTGTTTCCTCTCTCTGTAATGTGTCATCCACATGAAGAAGGCAGCAAGAGCCCATTGTTAGACTATTTGGTTGTCTGTACACTTTGTAACTGAAAGTGAAATAGTTTCATTTAGTACCACTTCAAGCAGGTCAGTGAATTCAATAATTTGATCCACTGAAATAGTTATATATTTGGTAAAATTGTGTTCCATAACTTCCACTGCCTCTTCTGTGAGGATGTTGGTGCATAGTTTGGTGACACTAGTGATAACATCTGGCACTTGTTAGAAACAGGAACCTATTGTAGCTCATGTGCTGCAGAGCACTCGTTTTCTGCAGGGTAGTTTTCGTGTGTAATTATTACTCAGAATTGCATTTAGTTTGTGTGTCAGCTTACACGTCAGGTCGTTCCTAGGGATAACAGTAGGTCTGACAGGACGGACCTTCTTATGAATCTGTAGTTGTGACCTCAGTTGTGGTCCTAATGGGTTCGTGGATGTACAACTGTAATTCTCTTTCTCAGTAGTTAAGGAGTCAGTTTTGTTTAAAAGTGCCGTGAGCTCAGCATGTAATTTGTCTGTTGGGTCTTCCTTTATGTGCACAATGTTATGTCTCTTAAAGAATTCTAAAGTTTTCTCACCATAATGTTGTTTATGTGCAGTCACAAATGTACTGCCCTTTCCTGCCTTAGTTGCTATTGCCTGACTTTCTGTTAGTTTACTGTTTATTGTTTTCAGTGTTTTGCTCTTATTATTGGCCTTCTTCATGCACTCTCAAACACACAAATTAGAAAAATATAGATTCATTTTATACAGAGTGCACGAATGTCATTCAGAAATGAAATGCTTAAAAATGAAATCAGAGTAATTAAACAAATAGCAGCTGCAAATAGTTTTCAACCTGTACTCAAAGGCAAAAGTCAAAGAAAGTTGGAAAGGCACAGACAGAAACAAAAATAAGAACAACAGTCAGACGCTCACCAGGACAGACAGCACGATGCAGTACAGCTCATCGAAACTTCTCTTGCTTTAACGCATTACCTTATTGCGGTCCATTTTGATTCAAGTCAGTGAGCAGATTGGCCAATGTCATTGTTCAAAAGCGGTAAGCGATCAGACCCACGCAATTCTCACATTAATATGTTACATACAGCAAATGAAATGAACGGATAAAGTATCTCAGATGTTTTTTTTTTCTTTATTATTATTTCAACACATTACACAAAAGGTGGGCCAGCAGCTCTCAGATGGGTTCTGGCTTTGTACTGTAAAGCAGTTCACGAAAGAATGCCTCCGAACAATATGCTGCCAGCCTGTCCTATTTTTCCACTGAAACACATTTAAAATCACTGTACAGTTCCAGTTTTAAAATGCTGTAGAAAGAGAACCACGTCTCAGAATGATGTCAGATTTGAACAGCGTGTTATTGAAACCGGGGTAAACGTCATGGAACAAAAAAATTAACGAGAATTTCACGAATAGATGGCGCTGTAAGCGTCTTAATGTAATTAGGGTAGGCTACAAATGAGAGAATCGCAGTACGACGGTTATAGTTTGTGTTGCACATTACCCCATCCGTATTGTTCAATCTGCGCGTCTGCACAAGTTCGCCAGTCAGCTGTTGTGGTACCGTTATTTAAAAAAAATGCCTCTGAGCACTATGGGACTTAACTTCTGAGGTCATCAGTCCCCTAGAACTTAGAACTACTTAAACCTAATTAACCTAAGGACATCACACACATCCATGCCCGAGACATGATTCGAACCTGCAACCGTAGCGGTCCCGCGGTTCCAGACTGTAGCGCCTAGAACCGCTCGGCCACCCCAGCCGGCACCGTTAGTTAGGCGAGTCCATCCACCAAGCAAGGTCGTAGCACATCCGTGGGGAAAAATCAATTCGTAATTGTTGTGGGATCAAAATCAGCACAAAAACGAAGTGTCTTCAATTGTCCTGGGACCAAAAAAAGGCATAAAATCCAAAAGACATACGTTTCTGTCGTGAGACTGGCGCAAGAGGTGTTCCTTATGCCGTTCACCGTTTTCTCCCACAAGTTGGAATTAAGAAACAAGATATCCGACGACAGATAGGGGTGTCACGGAGATCACGCTCAGAATGCGCAGTCTCTCATAGTGTTTGCGTGACGGTGCCGGTGAAAGGCTGGACAGAACTCATCTCCTTGAAAAATCGGCCCTACATTAAACGATGCCATTAACCTCCACCACACAGTCACCTTTGCAAAATGATGTGGTACCGGTTGATGTGCGTACGGGTTTTCCGTTGCCAATATTCTGCAATTCTGCGTACAGACATGTCCTTGGAGATGGAAATGGGCTTCGTCTGTTCACAGAATGTCCCTTGGATTTTCATTGTCCACTTCCATGCGAGCAAGTTATTCCAGATCGAGCGTCTGTATTGCTAGCAGGTCAGCAGGAAGCAACTCCTGAACACGGATGGTTTTGTATGAACAGCAAAGCAGTATGTATCGCACAGTTTTATACATCATGCTGTCAGGCACGTCCGACGTTCGGGCAATGCATGCGCTGCGTGCTTGCACGCCGCCGCTCTACTCCTCCTACACTGCTATGGCCACATCTCCGACAGACGTCGGATCAACTGATTTCCTCCCTGTGCTACGTTTCACTTCAAAACAACATGTCTTTCCCAATTTTCTTATCAATTTGTTCAGACTCCAATGCCTTTTTTCTTAGCCTCGAGTGTCCGAAATATCTATGGGGTCACTGGCCCACAGTTACCGTACATGTAAGAGAGATTACCAGCAGGGCACGATCCTTCGCGGACGCAAACTGAGGCCTCGCGTCTGTTGGTGTGCGTGTTCTGAGGCTTACAACTCCATCTATTGCTCAAATTTTCGTTCTTTTTTCGTGATGTTTTTCCCTCCGTCAATAATATGCTATTCAAATTTGGCGCCTTTCTGAACATTAGTTCTCCTTCTGCAGTGTTTTGAAAGTGGAACTTTAATTATGGACGCCCTGTTAAATGAGGAAACGATCTGGAAACAGGATAGCTGTACTTGTGAAATAATGAAGTCGGCTAATGAAGATGAAATAGATAATTACGAAGCCAGAGAAATTACAATTAACTCAACTTACATCTGTTCTGTACAAGCTATCATCAAGGAATAACAAAATGGAAGTGTAAAGACAAATGAAATAGTCTCCAGCTTTTTTCTCAGCGAGATTGCTTTAACTTTATGTTACAGTTTTGAAAGATGCTCCCTGTAGAAATGGTCAGTGGGTTTACAAAGGCGTTCATTGCTTCATACAAGACACAGTTTATCAGATATATGAAGTCATAAAGCACCAATCTTCTATAATTTATCACTATGGAGATCAGTTGGATAATAAGAAGATAATAACGTATCAACAGTATTAATTCCCTACCTTGGTACCATTTCACAGAAAATTGCTAACGTTGTTGTTGTTGTTGTTGTGCTCTTCAGTCCTGAGACTGGTTTGATGCAGCTCTCCATGCTTCTCTATCCTGTACAAGCTGCTTCATCTCCCAGTACGTACTGCAGCCTACATCCTTCTGAATCCGCTTAGTGTATTCATCTCTTGGTCTCCCTCTACGATTTTTACCCTCCACGCTGCCCTCCAATACTAAACTGGTGATCCCTTGATGCCTCAGAACATGTCCTACCAACAGATCCAATCTTCTAGTCAAGTTGTGCCGCCCACATCTCGTGGTCGTGCGGTAGCGTTCTCGCTTCCCACGCCCGGGTTCCCGGGTTCGATTCCCGGCGGGGTCAGGGATTTTCTCTGCCTCGTGATGGCTGGGTGTTGTGTGCTGTCCTTAGGTTAGTTAGGTTTAAGTAGTTCTAAGTTCTAGGGGACTTATGACCACAGCAGTTGAGTCCCATAGTGCTCAGAACCATTTGGTTTTTGGTCAAGTTGTGCCACAAACTCCTCTTCTCCCCAATTCTATTCAATACCTCCTCATTAGTTATGTGACCTACCCATCTAACCTTCAGCATTCTTCTGTAGTACCACATTTGGAAAGCTTCTATTCTCTTCTTGTCCAATCTATTTATCGTCCATGTTTCACTTCCATACATGGCTACACTCCATAAAAATACTTTCAGAAACGACTTCCTGACACTTAAATCTATACTCGATGTAAACAAATTTCTCTTCTTCAGAAACACTTTCCTTGCCATTGCCAGTCTACATTTTATATCCTCTCTACTTCGACCATCATCAGTTATTTTGCTCCCCAAATAGCAAAACTCCTTTACTACTTTAAGTGTCTCAGTTCCTAATCTAATTCCCTCAGCATCACCCGACTTAATTAGACTACATTCCATTATCCTCGTTTTGCTTTTGTTGATGTTCATCTTATATCCTCATTTCAAGACACTGTCCATTCCGTTCAACTGCTCTTCCAAGTCCTTTGCTGTCTCTGACAGAATACAATGTCATCGGTGAACCTTAAAGTTTTTATTTCTTCTCCATGGATTTTAATACCTACTCCGAATTTTTCTTTTGTTTCCTTTACTGCTTGCTCAATATACAGATTGAATAACATCGGGGAGAGGCTACAACCCTGTCTCACTCCCTTCTCAACCACTGCTTCCCTTTCATGGCCCTCGACTATTATAACTGCCATCTGGTTTCTGTACAAATTGTAAATAGCCTTTCGCTGCCTGTATTTTACCCCTGCCACCTTCAGAACTTGAAAGAGAGTATTCCAGTCAACACTATCAAAAGCTTTCTCTAAGTCTACAAATGCGAACCGTAGGTTTGCCTTTTCTTAATCTAGCTTCTAAGATAAGCCGTATTGATACCATATAACGTAAGAGTTTCTTTTTCCACCACCCACAAATTACGTAATAGACTGCCACACAGCATAATGTCCAGCAAAGACAAATTATCCAACTCGGGTGTTTACAAGATAGGATGCAATGAAAGTCCAGTGCACTATCTGGTTCAGACCAGATGGAGCTTCCGAACTCGATTTAAATACCATATGAGTTGATTTAAGTTCAACACCTCCAAAAATCTATCAAAGCTACGCACACTAATTACACAGGACATGCTTTTGACAACATAGATAATAAACTAATAATACGTCTCAAGCAAAACAAAGAGCATAAACTGAACCTCGATGAAGACCTTGAAATTTTTATTCACAACAGAAAACATGGACACAATGGCAAAGCTGAGACAGCGACAATGAATTTTCTTAGGAGATTCTCAAGCATACTAGACGATGCTCAGTAACTTTTGTTAATATCTATTGTTGAGTGACACAAATCATAAAACAGCTCCTAGATCACCAAAACGAAATATTTACAAACAAATATGCTTAAATATAGTTTTATAAGGTTTTTGATGTTTCATATTATTTTTTGTAATAAAGATATTTGTACGAAAAGAGTTGTAAAGAGTGAATCATTATTACATTTGTTGCCTGTCTCTTTGCTTGGCAATATTAGATAGCAATGATTGGTCTTTGACTTAAAAGACACTGTATTTCTTCTCAGTCTCTAGACTTTTTATGTTGTTTTTTGGTATTGTGTTACATGGAAAGAAGAACATGTATATTTATGACGATACTCGTTTAAAATTTGTAATCCTATTTCAATATTACGTTAACAGTTGCTGATTATACCTGATTTAAAGCGAAATGAGACACAAGACAGACAACTGGCTACATCTAGCAAACAAAATTGTAATGTAATCCATTTATCGCAGTGAATATGAGGGTGTAAACCCTCGCAACGCAATGTGGTAGAGTATAAAAAGTGACTGGAAACGTAAATGTTTTAATTTATGTTTTAACGTCACAATCTTAGCTAAAATGACGACACTGGCTTTGACTAAGTTTAAAAAATGCCTATTCTGAAAAGTGCCAATCTAATAATGTTTTTCTGAGCAACAGGAACAGACTATCTTGGAATGATCGGGACAAATGAATTTAACAGGCATTACACACTTTTCGAGTGTTTCTACTTCGTGCTCAGTCATAGCAGCGACCCACAAAAATCTTGTGTGTCTTTCCCGATGTTGATAGCTGACTTTCCACAAGAGGAATGCCAAGAAAGTCTTAGTTTGAATAATAGATTTCTTGGCAATATTGTTTTCCAAATGTTCGTTGATCTAGAGGTTTCATCAAGCCAGACACACGTCAGTATAGTGTAAAGAAAACAAAAAGAGATCAACGAGACGCGAAGGACGTTGGGAGGTCTTAGATCCCGGAGAACTTGTTGACATAGGAAGAGTAGGACTCAGTGTAGCTGTTTGTGCAATACCGTCTGGCAGAAGTGCGTAATCTAACGTCTTCTGGTGCGTCAGTGATGAGATAATGTCCCGTCCAGCATTTCATTAATGAGGGTCGTGTGCAGGCTCTACCACCGGAAAATGGGCACCCACAGCAAAAGTAGCGCAGGTCAATGCGAATAACGTTTGAGATTGTATAGGTTTTTATTTTCTGGGATTAGCGATATGCACAGGGAGACCGCACAAGGTCAGTGGGATCTTACCATTCTCGAGAAGTGTAACATACGCAGCACCCACGCTGTAAGCATAGCGCTCAGTAGGCGAGGTATGTATGGGTCATTAGATACTACAGTTTTTTTTAAATAGTGAAGATGTACTCACTGTCGATGATACAGGTTGTTGACTGAAGAAAATCACGCGTAAATAGACTCTGGATCATTCAAAAATATTTCGATGTGTTTGTAAATAAAGATTTCCTACCTTCAGAACATGCTCGTTCTAATAAATTTCAGAATTTGTCGAGGTGTCAGTGTGAAGCCCTTTCGGTCGACGTGGTCGTCATTCGTGGCGCGAAGAACATCGCAGCTTGGTCCTTATTTCGCAGTTGAAGTGTTCTTCGAATTTCACAGCGCAGCGAGAGCCAGTACAAGCGATCTATCTTTATATGCAGCTCTATCAGAGAACCCACAGAGGGCATACACACGTAGCTATACGGATAGCGCATGTGTAAAAAAGTTTAATTCTGACGGGATGCCTGCCGTACGGAAAAGCGCTAATGCACTGACCAAAGGATAACCGTTTCGTGGAGAATGTCTTGCGTCATGCTTTAAAATGACGCTTTAGGCCGTTTAAGACTGTCTGACTAAGGTGAAGCTAAAAAGTCACTGCTGAAAAAGTCTAAACAACACAGTTCTTCAGTTCTTCGTATGATTCATTTAATGTGTGGGCATGTGCGTTTGTATGTGTACAACACAGTTACTGCACCAGTGACTCATTTTGTACGCTGGTGTGTGTGTGTGTGTGTGTGTGTGTGTGTGTGTGTAACTCTTGCTTAGTTGACATATGTCTGATTTACGTTACAAACTTCTGTCCTATTCCGAAATAATGCCAGCATTTCCCATCTCGTTTTGAAATAAAGAGCCAGATAAAACAAGTTAAATCACTTTGAGTACCAATTTATTGCTCATTGCCTGAAATACATGTTCTTGTCCGAAGTTAATTCTATTACTAAACTAAATGTTTCCATTACTGTTAAAGAGACGCAGCTTCCTCTGGCAGAGACTTTGAGGAAAAGCCGAATCAGTGTTAAGAGACAGCATTTCTGGTAAAATTTTCAATAAAATTTTTTATGAGACAAGCAGCGGAATTAGGCGTCCCAATATCACATTTAGAACAAGGGATATATCACTGACCATTTCGTACAGTGTTATAAGTGAATGCTGACAATCGAGTATGTCGAAGTAGACTCTGGCTGTTACATTTGACACCCAGATTTACAACACAAACAGCTAAGAAGCATAAGAAAACAAACACACAAAGATAAAATGTAAACAAAATTCAAATTTGGCGCCTAACTCACTGGTGAACAAATGAACACTGACTGGGCTGGGTCACACAACAACCACAATTACACTGTGTTTTGGTGGAGTACAAAGCGCTTTTACGACGTTATTTGTGAAAATACGTGTTATATTTGGGTGTACTTCACAACATCTTACCATGATGCTGAGAATAAATGGGCTTGCTACACGGAAACGTAAGTAAAAACGAATATAGGCGCGGAATATTGCGACAAACTAAATTACGTTTAGAGCATAAAATGATAGGTTAACTCTCAACAAAATTTCTCATCAACATCGTTCAGTTGCAGATGACAAACTACCTATAATAAATAATGCACAAGTGGTGCTGAAAGATAATGCAAACCAAGTGTATAGGTACTAACAAAAACAAACGAATTGTGGTTTGAACTAAATATCCACATAATTTTGTAATCATTTAGTAAAAATGTTCACATTGCAGATTAAATAAAACAAACCCACTGATGATGGCACAATGGTGCTGATACATGTTTGGGAACTTGGAAAAAACGGTGTTTTGCATAACTGACCGGATTTCACATCCTACAGTTGAGAGGCACCCACTTGCCTTTCTCATACTGTGGCATCAAGCAGTCAGGCCTGCAAGATGAGTGGTTTGCCAAGCGAGTGGATTCTTCCTTAATTTATCGAGTAACATGAATTCTCGTATCTTAGTATTTAGTTACAAATTATCCTCCTGTGTGATTAACACGCAACGGAAACACGCATCTGACTATCAGTGATTTATAGAACTATGACTGCACACTACGCATTGGCAATACCACATTTACTTTTTGTCTTTGATTTAACGGCTTTTATATAAATTCGGGATATTATGACAACATACAATTTAATGAAAAAGGCCACCAATCTCTTTCTTTTCACTATTTGATTTATTCCTAAACACACAAATTCTACAACCTACAACAATATAACATGAGAAATTCCGCCCAGTGGGCATGGCTTTACATTAGTGAATCTCGATACTATGGTCTCGTAATCTATTTACCGCAACAGTGCACTTCCTGGACAGGATGGTGGATCTTTTATTATACCTCACGCTTCGACTCTCACAATCATCCTCACGAAACTTTCCTCCAGATCGAGCGATACAGAAGGAACAAGCATAACCCACAAATCTTTCGAAACTACCTTGCTACTCCCATGCAAAACACACATACCCAAATTACATGACATACACAACACAACAATATGAAATATTACACAAAGAACGGTTACAACTTCATCACTTTCCGCTTTCCCACTTCAATCAATATTTATCCCAGTTTCACACGACACTGCCCCACTTTGTAATTCTACTTTCCTACTGTGAACTCTGGAGATAAACGCACGTCTTCCTGTGCAATGCAAGCCAAGTGGCGTTGCTGGAAAGACGGCCGACTCACCTTGATTCTCTCTCAGAGTTTAAATTTAGCGTCACACGGAATGATATTTCTTAAATATTTCAACTTATGATACACACGCTATTTCTTAAATATTTCAGCTTATTGTACACACGCTATTAATTCAGCTTATCTTAAGCACACGGAAGTATCTCAACTTACAACTACACGTGGGCTCATTGTGACCGTTGGTTTACTACAGTCCCCTTAAAATTACCTGCCTCACATTTAATTCTCCCCACAAAAGTTCCTGAGAAAGAGAAATTATTAATTCTAACTACTCTTAAATATTCCACATCCATACCATGCCTCCACTCTTTCATTACGGAGCACAACAAAAAACAGGTCTTTACAGCAGAAGGTCCAGCGGCAGAGTGCTGAAACATGGCTGTATTCCGGTTCTCTCGCACCTCTGTCGAAGTGGGAGAAGCACCTTGCTACCTTATTGGTCAGCCACATTTCAGGCGCTCAAAGCTCTGGTAAAATTTTCATCTCTTTGGTCTCACCAAAGGTAGCCAAAGGATTGACTCAAAGATGATCATATATTCCCATTCACTATCTGTGGTTAGCAGACGACCATACATTCATTCATTTCACAGATCTCACCAAACTGGATGTAGGGATTTATTGTGAGGGAGTGCACATGTGATCAATTAAATAAATAAATTGTCATTCTTTCCCACACTGGTATCCGGCTTCGCTGTATTAAGTGAAATTGAGTTATTTTACAAAAAAAATGTGTTGTTCTGACAAAAATATCGAAGTATTTCGTACCTATTTTTAATGTCGGGCGGTACTGTACCCTTTCACAGTTTTAACTGCAAACACGGTAAACACAAGGAGCTGCAAATCCTAAAGATGAATATCTCGTTGCTCACCCAGGCATTCCCCAGCAAAGTGTACAACAGATACAGGGACACCATAATGAAGCTTCAGAAGAGAACCCTCAATATACATTTTAATAAAAATTGCCTGGCTCATAATGTAATTCCAGGCTATATCAAAAACCCTATGAATAGCATGTCATGTGCACCAAAGAAAGTGAAAAAGAAGGTGGAGATTTTGTGGCTAAAGGAAGAAATTAGGAAATTATATACTAAAAAAACAATCGATCAACGCTGAACTTTACCAAACAATTTAGAATTGGGCAACAAATTTACAATACCAACTCACTTTGAGGAAATAACAGAGAGAGAAAAGGCATACACACAGAAAGTAATGAAAGAAAAATAGGAGTAACTCAATAGAAAACCCAACAGAATAATTAACAGCACAAACACACCTACTGAAAACAATCACAACCAACAATATTAATTCCATGACAGCATCATTAACCTAATTGACGTCAATCTTACCAAACAAGAAAAGAGCTTACTAGAAAAAGGACCAAAGCATAACATTAACACAAATGTATCACTCAAAACAGTAGAACACCTCATAACAGAATTGGAACACATTATAAAGGAACAAGAAAGACCGAGCGCACCAAATTTTAATGGAAACGTGACAAGAGAATTAGTAGCTGCAGAAATAACACAGATAACCAGAACACACAAATCCACGATTGTTTCTAATCATAGAAAATCAGAGGAAACCTCATCCAACAAGCTAAAACAAAAATTAAAACAGAACAATGCCATACCAACAAGAGCAGACAAAGGGAATATTACTGTAACTATAGATGAAAAAGAATACATAGAAAAAACACTAGATTTTCTCAATGACAACAACGTCACAAAACTGACCAGTGACACATCAGAAAGGTACAAGAAAAACTTTCAACAGACACTGAAAAACTTAAAGAATACATTGTCAAAAGGCTGAGTAAAAAGGATGACACAGAAAAATCCAAAAGCACCCACCCTAAATTCCCTACCAAAGGTCCACAAGGATAGTGCCTGCCCCATTAAGGCCCGTCATCAACTTCTGAAATGCTCCATCCTACCACCTAACCCAACAGACACACACACTACTAAAAAAATTGTATACTTTTGAGAACAACAGGAACCTGGAAAACTCAAAGGAATTAATTGACAGAATCAAGAACATTCACATACCAGACACAGCAACCCTCATATCATCTGACATCACATCAATGTACACTTGTATTCTGATAAATGAAACAGTCAACATCATCACACAAAGATTGAAACAACAAGGAAACACATCCAACACACACATCAATGAAATAACAATCATACTCAAGACCATAACATCAAAAAATTATTTTGTGTTCAACAAAGAATTTTACTCTCAACATGGACTGCCAACGGGATCACCAATTAGTAGCCTCCTAACAAACATGTTTATGATCAACCTGGAGAACATAATATTCAGATGCATAATAAAACCAAAAAACTACAAAGTTATGTACTGGTAATGTTATGTCAATGACATAATATGCCAGACTGATGAACCACATACACACATACAACAGCTACACAATGAAATAAACAACTTACACCCAAAAATTAACTTCACATTAGAAACAGAAACTAACAACACACTACATTTTCTAAAGTTCACCATTCATAAAACAAACAACACACACAACTTCACAATATTCAGGAAACTGACAGCCACAAGAACCACCATTCATAACCTGTTGAGCCATCCATTGCCACATAAACAAGCAACTTCCAGATTCATGCTCCATAGATTAAACAGAATACCCAAGAACAAACAGAACTACACACAGGAACTTGATACACTAAAACAAACAGCAGTAGAAAATGGTTATGATACCCATATGGTAGACAACTTAAATTAAAAAATATGTCAACAGTACAAAAATGAACATACCACACACACACACACACACACACACACACACACACACACACACACACACATACACGCACACACAACTCCTCATCCAGCACAGAACAACACAAAACACAATGACCACACTCAAGACACAACAGAGAAACAACACACACACACACAAAACGAGATGGCACATACTCACCTACAATAACAAGATTGTTCATAGAATAGGCAACATATTAAAGAAACAGGGACTCTAAATAGAATACAGGACAGAGAACACTACACAGGAAAAGATAATAACCTTTGATATATCCACAGATAAATTTAACAGATGAGGAATATGTGAATTCACATGCAACACTTCCCAGTCAGTGTACATAGGATAAACATGCAGGAACTTCAAAACCAGATACTCAGAACATCTCAGAGCTTTAAAAAGCAACAGCTCCCATAGCACATTTGCTGAGCAACTAATAGCCCACAATCACCACCCAACTACAATGGAAACAGACTTAAGAATACTCAAACCCAGCCACAGCCTATACAACAAACTGACCATTGAGGAAAACTTCTACATACAGAAGGCAATAGTAGAAGGAAAACAGGCCGAATACACTACACTCTGCAAGGGCACTCTATTTAACGCATTAAAAGAACTTTACATAAAAGACAGCACAAACAGATAAAGTCTATCCACACACACAGCGCGCGTGCGTGAACACACGCGCACGCCCGCACACACACACACACGAACGCACACACACACACACACACACACACACACACACACACACACACACACACACGCAAAAGATATACACTACACTCTGCAAAGACTCACCATTTTGCACACAAAAGAAAATTCATGTAAAAGACAACACAAAGCACCAAGAGGGGTACGCAAAACACAAACACACACACACACACACACACACACACACACACACAAAGATTAAATGTAAACAAAATTCGGATTTGGCGACGAACTTACTGGTGAACAAATGAACACTGTAGGTGCTGGGGCCGCACGGAGTGGCCGCGCGGTTTGAGGCGTCATGCACGGATTGCGCGGCGCCTACTGCCGGAGGTTCGAGTTCTCCCTCGGGCATGGGTGTGTGTGTTGTTCTTAGCATAAGTTAGTTTAAGGTATTTTAAGTAGTGTGCAAGACTAGGGACCGATGACCTCAGCAGTTTGGTTCCTTAGGAATTCACACACATTTGAACATTTTGACGGGGCTGGGACACACAACAACCATAATTACACTGTGTTTTGGTGAAGTACAAAGTGCTTTTACGACGTTATTTGTGAAAATACGTGTTATATTTGTGTGTGCTTCACAACATCTCACCATGATGCTGAGAATAAGCGGGCTTGCTACACGAAAACGTAAGTAAAAACAAATATAGGCGCGAAATATCGCGACAAACTAAATTACGTTTCGAACATAAAATGATAGGTTAACTCCCAACAAAATTTCTCATCAATATCGTTCGGTTGCAGATGACAAGCTACCTGTAATAAATAATGCACATGTGGTCCTGAAAGATCATGCACACCAAGTGTAAAGGTATTAACAAAAAGAAACGAATTGTGGTTTGAACTAAATATCCACATAATTTTGTAATCATTTAATAAAAATGTTCACATTACAGATTAAATAAAACTGAAACCCACTGATGATGGCACAGTGGTGCTGAAACATGTCTGGGAACTTGGAAGAAACTGTGTTTTGCACAACTGGCGGACCTCACATTCAACAATGATGAAGAAATAATAAAAAGCACGCAGGAAAGTGAACAAAGTGAGGAAGGAGAGGACATAGGAGTAGAGAGCAGAAGATTTCACCTACTGCTGCCGCTGAAGGTGCAGACACCTTACTGGAGTACTGATGGAATGGTTGTAAAGCGGTTGCGTGCCAGCATCAAGTACAGCTAAAAATTTGAGACTTTTTCATGATGAGTGATGCTACTGTGTATGTACACACTCAAGAACTAAGTTTTCTATGAAAACGAATCTGTCTCTGGATTTAGTAAAGTGTGGTCCATATGTGTTTAAACTAAATTTCAGACACTCTCAATAACCCGCCACTTCCGCTAATCTGGCACCCATATGTGCAAGGAGTGGCCGGATTAGCGTCTAGTATATTCTCGATATTATATTGGATACTATTTGTGTTGACTGCTGTAAGCTGTATACTGTTTAGGCAAAAATTTTGTACTGCCACACTGGTTGAGACAAACGAATCTGAAACTAGGTATCAGTGTTTAAAGCTGTGTTATGGTTGAGCTACTTTAGGTCAAGTAAATGACGCGGGTCATAAAACCGACCCATCAGTACAATTTGCGTTGGCGCCGTGCACACTTCTATGATGTCTACAAAAAGGTAAGACATTCAAGGCTCCGTTATACTTATTTGTAGAAGTTAAGACATGTTAATGTAGTGTTTGTAGTTAGTTCCAGTAATTATAAGGGAGTCAGAAATTTAAATAGGTTTATGCGGCTTATTATCACTTAGGTGCTGCATGGTCCCAGTCAGTATAATCATAGACATCCCCTTTTAGCGTGCTGTCCGCTTTTATCTTGACGATGAACGATAGGACTAGCTCCAAGCTATCACTTTGCCGCTCCATGCCTGTTTAAAAAATCTGTGAGTACTCAGCTCTCATTGATATACGGCGCTTTATGGTAGTACACGACACACATTTTAAAGCCACTGAAATTCTGTAATTATTTAATTTCTTGTACAGATCACCTGAAGATGCATCTCTCCAGATACGAAACCGGTAGTAACTTTTTAATACAAGTATTTTAAGAACCATTGCAGAAGTCTTTGTTCACCATATGGAGTTCTGGCTGCGGTTGCCCGACCTCTAAAATAGAATGTCCATGTAATCTACAGCTGTGATGCCCAGATGAATTGCCCCATAGCATAATGCTACACCACCAGCCTATGTCTGTGGCCTGGTACGTGTTTTGAACAGCGGTTCGCCTGGATTTCGGAGTATTCAGGAACAACCATCGACCGGGGAGTATAAAGAAACTAGACAACACATTTCCATTGATTCACGGTCCATTGTCGATGATCCCGTGCCCACTGCAATCGTAACTGATGAGTTGTTGGGTCTATATGGGTCGTCTCTTGCAAAGACCCACATTCAACACTAAGCGCTGAACTTTGTGCTTCGAAACACTTGTACCTGCACCAGTATTGCACTCTGTCGTGGGATCTGCTACAGACCGCCGCTGTCATTATTTACGGGCAGTGCAAGCCTCCGGCCTCCACCTTCTGCGATGAGGTGTGGGCGTCCAACATCTTGTCAGCTGGTCTTGGTTTCACCCTGCTTCAACCGTAGATGCTCACGACAATGCCCTGCCAGCAGCCGAACAGCTTACAGGTTTCAGTGTTGCTCGTTCACAAGTGCCGGGTCGTAACAATCTGCCGTTTGTCAGTGGATCTCCCCATTTGCGGCCCGTATCGTAGCTGAAATGATTCCTGATTGATCTCTGCTCCGTTTCCTTACCGCCTCACGACCCCGCAAACGCAGCCAGACGGTATTCAGTCAGGGGAGTGATCGCAGTATTTTGGCCCTTCAGTGTACCTGAAGGACAAGTTATTACTCGTAAAAATCACAAATGTCCGCACTTGAGCAGTGTTACATCTCATAAACTGTTGTAGTATACTCGCAAATTAAGATCACGTGATGAAACTTCCTGGCAGATTAAAACTGTGTGCCGGGCCGAGACTCGAACTCGGAACCTTTGATTTTTGCTGGCAAGTGCTCTACCAACTGAGCTACCCAAGCACGACTCACGCCCCGTCTTCACAGCTTTACTTCTGGTAGTACCTCGTCTCCTACCTTCCAAACTTTACAGAAGCTCTCCTGCGAACCTTGCAGAACAAGCACTCCTGAAAGGAAGGATATTGCGGAGACATGGCTTAGCCACAGCCTGGGGGATGTTTAGAGAATGAGATTTTCACTCTGCAGCGGAGTGTGCGCTGATATGAAACTTCCTCGCAGATTAAAACTGTGTGGCGGACCGAGACTCGAACTCGGCCCGGCGCGCAGTTTTAATCTGCCAGGAAGCTTCATATCAGCGCACACTCCGCTGCAGAGTGAAAATCTCATTCTGCAAGATCACAGGATATTTTATTTAGATTGACTGAAATAACATGCGAGTCATTTATAAGAAACAGAAACCATGTCAAGTGGTCTGTTGCGTAATAATGGTAATAAATGTTCATTTAATTGCGCGACGGGAGCACATGACACAATTAATGAAAATTCAAAATAAAAGTATTTGCTTGATAATAGCAACTCCTACATTATAGTTGTCATCTTGTGTACAGAGTTTCCTCTGTTAAGGTGAAACTTGCTGAGGACTGTTGTCGGGATGATAACTACAGCGGAGAAGTAAAGTTGTGCGTGTAGTGCTTCACTTCCAAGGCAGGTGTAAGAAAACAGGTTGGAGACTGGTGTTGCTGCCCTCTCTATAAAAAGAGACACAGCCTAAACATACAAAAATGGCTCTGAGCACTATGGGACTCAACTGCTGAGGTCATTAGTCCCCTAGAACTTAGAACTAGTTAAACCTAACTAACCTAAGGACATCACAAACATCCATGCCCGAGGCAGGATTCGAACCTGCGACCGTAGCGGTCTTGCGGGTCCAGACTGCAGCGCCTTTAACCGCACGGCCACTTCGGCCGGCCCTAAACATACAAATGAGTAGGGTACTGTCAGCTGGAGGTATGAATGGGCACGTCTTAGAGCCCACACAGAGGCATACCGACAATCCTTCTTCCCACGAACAATACGAGACTGGAATAGAAGGGAGAACCGATAGAGGTACTCAAGGTATCCTCCGCCACACACCGTCAGGTGGCTTGCGGAGTATGGATGTAGATGTAGATGAAACTGATATTTAAAATGGTTTATTCTGGGAGTATAAATCCTTAATACGCCAATGAAACGTAATAATTGCAATTCGCCATAACAGCTAGTCATCTCACTAAACTGTCCCTCATTTCTATTTCCATCCATTGAGTACGACATCGATGACATATTTATATAAATTAACAGTAATGTTGCAAATAAAGTCAGGAAAGCACTTGGATAGTCTCGATGTGGTTAAAGGGCTGCTGGGCTGAGCGGTGTCAACATTCCGAACGGCCTGGCGAGAGTGCGGCATTGTCTTGCCAACTGTGGGGGCTACTTGCCCCTGGGCTGGGCAACGCAAGAGTCGAGGTGGCTCTCTCAGGTCACAGCCACTTGAGCTGCTGTTCTGACGGAGATGGTGGCAAACCTGCTCAACGAACGGCGGAGCTTTTTAGCCACCAACATTTCGTTGTTAAAAGGTCAGTTATGCAGTCGTTCTCGGTTCGTCTCTGTATGTCGCCGCGCCGACATGTGAGCAGTTTGTCGTCCTGTTTTACCTTGCTGCATACTCCATCATCTCCACTCTGGTTAGGCACTTGGCAAAGTAATCGTTGGTGCGACTAGCTGTAGTAGAGCAATGTGCTGTTGTTAGATTTTTCTGTAAAACGTGTGTGTGTGTGTGTTTGTGTGTGTGTTCACGCGCCTCCGCGATCTAATGTATAGTTATGTTTAATTTCAGACGATGTACCCTTTGTCCACAGCTACAGTAGGTGCTAATTTCAATACAGGGTCGTGACAAAAGCCGTGAGATAGCGATATGCACACAGACAGATGGCGGTAGTATCGCGTACATAAGGTATGAAAGGGCAGCACATTGGTCACTGTCACTTGTGCTCAGGTGATTCATGTGAAAAGGTTTCCCACATGAACAAGCTTCGAACGCGGAATGGTAGTTAGAGCTAGACGCATGGCACTAGTTGGGAATTCAATATTCCGAGATCCCATTCATTTTAAGCGACGTCATTTCCCAATCAAGATTTTGTTTGCAAAAACAATAAACAGGGCTCAAGGTCAGAAATTCAGATGTGTTGTAATCGATTTACAATGAGAGTGTTTTTCACATAGTCAATTGTATGTTGCCGTTTCACGAACTGATCGGCGTTACAGTGTCAAGAGTGTGCCGAGGAACCAAATTCTTGGCATTACCTCTCACCACGGACAACACAGTGGCCGACGACCTTCACTTAACGACCGAGAGCAGCGGCGTTTGCGTAGAGTTGTCAGTGCCAACATACAGGGTGTTTCAAAAATGACCGGTATATTTGAAAAGGCAATAAAAACTAAACGAGCAGCGATAGAAATACACCGTTTGTTGCAATATGCTTGGGACAACAGTACATTTTCAGGCGGACAAACTTTCGAAATTACAGTAGTTACAATTTTCAACAACAGATGGCGCTGCAAGTGATGTGAAAGATATAGAAGACAACGCAGTCTGTGGGTGCGCCATTCTGTACGTCGTCTTTCTGCTGTAAGCGTGTGCTGTTCACAACGTGCAAGTTTGCTGTAGACAACATGGTGTATTCCTTAGAACAGAGGATTTTTTTGGTGTTGGAATTCCACCGCCTAGAACACAGTGTTGTTGCAACAAGACGAAGTTTTCAACGGAGGTTTAATGTAACCAAAGGACCGAAAAGCGATACAATAAAGGATCGGTTTGAAAAATTTCAACGGACTGGGAACGTGACGGATGAACGTGCTGGAAAGGTAGGGCGACCGCGTACGGCAACCACAGAGGGCAACGCGCAGCTAGTGCAGCAGGTGATCCAACAGCGGCCTCGGGTTTCCGTTCGCCGTGTTGCAGCTGCGGTCCAAATGACGCCAACGTCCACGTATCGTCTCATGCGCCAGAGTTTACACCTCTATCCATACAAAATTCAAACGCGGCAACCCCTCAGCGCCGCTACCATTGCTGCACGAGAGACATTCGCTAACGATATAGTGCACAGGATTGATGACGGCGATATGCATGTGGCCAGCATTTGGTTTACTGACGAAGCTTATTTTTACCTGGACGGCTTCGTCAATAAACAGAACTGGCGCATATGGGGAACCGAAAAGCCCCATGTTGCAGTCCCATCGTCCCTGCATCCTCAAAAAGTACTGGTCTGGGCCGCCATTTCTTCCAAAGGAATCATTGGCCCATTTTTCCGATCCGAAACGATTACTGCATCACGGTATCTGGACATTCTTCGTGAGTTTGTGGCGGTACAAACTGCCTTAGACGACACTGCGAACACCTCGTGGTTTATGCAAGATGGTGCCCGGCCACATCGCACGGCCGACTTCTTTAATTTCCTGAATGAATATTTCGATGATCGTGTGATTGCTTTGGGCTATCCAAAACATACAGGAGGCGGCGTGGATTGGCCTCCCTATTCGCCAGACATGAACCCCTGTGACTTCTTTCTGTGGGGACACGTGAAAGACCAGGTGTACCGCCAGAATCCAGAAACCATTGAACAGCTGAAGCAGTACATCTCATCTGCATGTGAAGCCATTCCGCCAGACACGTTGTCAAAGGTTTCGGGTAATTTCATTCAGAGACTACGCCATATTATTGCTACGCATGGTGGATATGTGGAAAATATCGTACTATAGAGTTTCCCAGACCGCAGCGCCATCTGTTGTTGAAAATTGTAACTACTGTAATTTCGAAAGTTTGTCTGCCTGAAAATGTACTGTTGTCCCAAGCATATTGCAACAAACGGTGTATTTCTATCGCTGCTCGTTTAGTTTTTATTGCCGTTTCAAATATACCGGTCATTTTTGAAACACCCTGTACAAGAAGCACTGCGTGAAATAACGACAGAAATCAATGTGAGAGGTACGACGAACGTATCCGCTAGGACAGTGCGGCGAAATTTTGCGTTAACGGGCTGTGGCAGCAGAAGACAGACACAAGTGCCTTTGCTGACTGCACGACGTAGCCTGCAACGCCTCTCCAGGGCTCGTGACCGTACCGATTGGACCCTAGACGACTGGAAAACTGTGACCTGCTTAGATGAGTCCTGATTCCAGCCGGGGACAGCTCATGGTAGGGTTAGAGTGTGCGCAGACCCCATGAAGCCATGGGCCCAAGTTTTCAAGAAGGTGTTATACAAACTGGTGACTGCTCTATAATGGTGTAGTCGGTGTTTATATGGAGTGGACTGGTCTTCTGGTAGACCTCTGGTACAACTGAACCGATCATTTACAGGAAATGGTCATGTTGGGCTATTTGGAGACCACCTGCAACAAATAACGTTGGAATTTTTATGAGTGGCAATGCGTCATGTGGCCCACAGTTGTTTGCGATTGGTTTGAAGAACGTTCTGGACAGATCGAAAGAATGATTTCGCCACCCAGATCGTCTGACATGAATCCCATCGAACATTTATGGGGCATAATCGGGAGATCGGTTTGTGCACTCAATCCTGCACCGGCAAGTCTTTTGCAATTATGGACAGCTAGAGAGACAATGGCTTCATGTTTCTGCAGGGAGCTACCAGCGCCTTGTTGAGTTCATGCCACGTCGAATTTATGTATTACGCCGAACAAAAGGAGGTCCCACGAGATATTAAGAGGTATTCCGTGACTTTTGTCACCTCAGTATATAACGAATTCGGTTCCGGTTTGCCAATATCAGTTTCGTTTGCTTGTATTTGTCTGATAAATATACATTGCTGAGCCAGAACCTTATGACCATCTACTTACTATCAATATAAACCCGTCCAGGCGATAGCAGAGCCACTTGGAGGGGAATGACTGCTAGTCAGACACATGCACGGTGCATTATTATCAAGGCTGTACTCTTCGTGTGTAGAATGGGGAAGGCGCTCGATTTATCTGAGTGTTACTGAGGGCAGATTATGATGGCCCGGAGGCTCGGACCAAGCATTTCGGAAACTGCACAACTTGTCGGGTGTTCGAGGAGTGATGTGGTGAGTGCCTTCAACACGTGGCGAAACCAAGGTAAAACCACGTCCAGACGTCGTGGGGTTGGGCGGCCACCCATCATTACAGATTTCGGACGTCATAAGCTGGGCAGACTGGTAAAACAGGACAGGCGGTGAACTGTTGAGGAATTAACATCAGACTTTAATGGTGGACAGAGTACAATGTGTCTGAACACAAAATGGATCAAACACTCTTAACGACAAGCCTCCGCAGCCGAAGACTCATGCATTTGCCTGCTTTAACACCACGACGTCGGCAACTACGACTGAAATGGGCAAGTGACCATCGGCAGATAGGCGCAGTGAAAGAGCGTTGCAAGGTCTGATGAATCACGATACCTTCGTCATCATGCCGATTGGAGGGCGCAAATCCGTCTTCTTCCAGTGGAACAGATCCTTGAAACCTGTTCTGCGAAACGGAGACAAGCTGGCGTCGACTCCATTATGCTCTCGGGAGCATTCATGTTGGCATCCATGGCTCCAGTGGAGCTCGTGCAATGCACCATGACGGCCAAGGAGTATCGTACACTGGCTGCAGACCACGTACATCTCTTCATAACGGTCGTATTTCCCGAAGGCAGTGATATTGTTGGACAAAATGGTGCGCCAAGTCACAAGGCAAGGAGTGTGATGGAGTGGTTCGCTGAAATCATGTGGCGAGTTACAATTGATGTGCTGGACCCCTAGTGCTCCAGATCTGAACCCGATTGAACGCATTTGGGATGTGATTGAATGTGGCACCAGAGCTCATCGCACCCATCCCCGGAATTTACGGGAATCTGGTGACTTTTGTGCGCAGGTGTGGTGCCAGATCCCTCCAGCTATCTACCAAGACCTTATTTCTTCAGTGCCACGACGTGTCGCTGCTGTTATCCACGTCAAAGGTGGACTTACCGGCTAAGTTATGTGACCATAGTCTTCTGGATAATCAGTGTGTTTCTTTACAGGAGATTGTAATACTTTACAAAGTACATTTTTTCAAAGCCTGAAAGTTACTGTTGTGGTTTGGAAACTAATTCAAACACGGCGATGGGGCACGTTTAGGGACTTCTGTTGGGGCAGGTTTACGCACTAATTTGCATATCCATCCTAACTAAAATTGCAGTCAAGAAAAATTTAAAGACAACAACAATTGGAAAACCAATCTAAAAATATGAAGTCACATTGTAACGTCGCAGCTATTTACACGGCTGCAGAATTTTGCAGTAAGTTTTATTCCGGTAGATCAAGCTGTATTCGAGGCTGGCAATGAAGCCTCCAGCCTCGGCCGTTGTGTGGTCCGCTGCTGGCGTCATAATGCCATCTGTCGCGGTGTGCGGGCCGTGAGAACTGCTCTGTGTGGAGTGTACTAAGATCACTTATTCATCTCACCTAAGAAACTAAATAATAACCAAGGTAAAACCACGTCAAGACGTCGTGGGGTTGGGCGGCCATCCATCATTACAGATTTCGGACGTCGTAAGCTGGGCAGACTGGTAAAACAGGACAGGCGGTGAACTGTTGAAGAATTAACATCAGACTTTAATGGTGGACAGAGTACAATGTGTCTGAACACAAAATGGATCAAACACTCTTAACGACGAGCCTCCGCAGCCGAAGACTCATCCATTTGCCTGCTTTAACACCACGACGTCGGCAACTACGATTGAAATAGGCAAGTGACCATCGGCACTGCAGGTAGGCGCAGTGGCAGAGCATTGCAAGGTCTGATGAATCACGATACCTTCTTCATTAAGCCGATTGGAGGGCGCAAGTCCGTCTTCTTCCAGTGGAAAACGTCTTTGACACCTGTACCGCGGGGCGGAGACAAGCTGGAGGTGATTGAACGTGGCGTCAGAGCTCATCGCCCCCGCCCCCGGTATTTACGGGAAATGATGCGGTACCACCTCCCTCTAGCGACCTAGCAAGGCCTCATCGCTTCCATGCCACGAGGCGTCGCCGCTTATCCATGCCCAAGGTGGACCGACTGGCTCTTAGGTAGGTGGTCATAATGTTCTGGCTAATCGATGTAACTTCTTTTCGTACTGAGTAACAGCCTCAGGGAGGAGATACTTCATATATTGCAAGAAACGGTAAATGAGAAATCCGTTATCAGCAGAATTTCAGGAAACGAACCTCACCTACAAGTATACAAAGAAGTCCGAATTGCTTGTGTAACGGATAAATTATGCAATAATCCTCTGAAATTAATTCATATACACATCCCCTCCGTGAAATATTATCTTCCCCCCACTCGGAGCTGTCACAAGCCAATCGGCTAAAAAAAAAAAAAAAAGAAAAAAAAATATATTTCAAATGGCTCTGAGCACTATGGCACTTAGTATCTGAGGTCATCAGTCCCCTAGAACTTAGAACTACTTAAACCTAATTAAACTAAGGACATCACACACATCCATCCCCGAGGCAGGATTCGAACCTGCGACCTTAGCAGTTGCGCGGTTCCGGACTGAGGCACCTAGAACCGCTCGGCCACAACGACCGGCAATCGGCTCCTAAACCCCGTCTTACCACATGTTTTTGTGGTAGGGTGCATGTAATTCATTTGACTACAGCCTAAGTAGCAAATGTTAAAGAACGTGACGATGCAAGCCACGAAACATTGCCAAGGAAAACTTGAATGTTAAACGACAAACAATGTGTCACACAGGGAACATGTGGCTGGTGTGGGCAGTTCGTCCTCTGGGGTTCAGGAAATCCAAAATCTGTTTCACAATCTCGCTGTCCATCTTCATAAAAAGAAGTTCTAGGAGGAGGGCAGCACTTTTTCCGTGTTGCTCCTGCGTGGGCTCTCATGCCCTGGCGATCGTAGCAAACTGATGGGAAATCGCGACCATTAATTGTCTATTCCAGGAAATACCAGTGAGAATCAAGATCACTGATTCTCCAAGCTATTTCTGCCATCCACTGTTTCTGGTAAATTAGCTTCCAGACGAAATAGTTTTCCTGATTACATTGAAAAAAGTGCTGCAGTACTTTTTGGGACCAGCCGGACACTGTGGCCGAGCGATTTTAGGCGCTTCAGTTCGGAAGGGCGCTGCTGCTACGCTCGCATGTTCGAATCCTGCCTCGGGCATGTATGTGTGTGATGTCTTTTGGTCAGTTAGGTTTAAGTAGTTCTACGTCTAGGGGACTGATGACCTCAGATGTTAAGTCCCATAGTGTTTAGAGCCATTTGAACCATTTTTTGGGGGGCCAATGCTTACAGCCCTTCTAATCGTGTTAGGGAAGCTATCCTGTCTCCTCCACTACTTATATTAGAAATTCCAGTATGGATATTCTATTAAACCGTACAAAGCCTGTCGTCTCTGCAGGGCAGATATACACTCCTGGAAATGGAAAAAAGAACACATTGACACTGGTGTGTCAGACCCACCATACTTGCTCCGGACACTGCGAGAGGGCTGTACAAGCAATGATAACACGCACGGCACAGCGGACACACCAGGAACCGCGGTGTTGGCCGTCGAATGGCGCTAGCTGCGCAGCATTTGTGCACCGCCGCCGTCAGTGTCAGCCAGTTTGCCGTGGCATACGGAGCTCCATCGCAGTCTTTAACACTGGTAGCATGCCGCGACAGCGTGGACGTGAACCGTATGTGCAGTTGACGGACTTTGAGCGAGGGCGTATAGTGGGCATGCGGGAGGCCGGGTGGACGTACCGCCGAATTGCTCAACACGTGGGGCGTGAGGTCTCCACAGTACATCGATGTTGTCGCCAGTGGTCGGCGGAAGGTGCACGTGCCCGTCGACCTGGGACCGGACCGCAGCGACGCACGGATGCACGCCAAGACCGTAGGATCCTACGCAGTGCCGTAGGGGACCGCACCGCCACTTCCCAGCAAATTAGGGACACTGTTGCTCCTGGGGTATCGGCGAGGACCATTCGCAACCGGCTCCATGAAGCTGGGCTACGGTCCCGCACACCGTTAGGCCGTCTTCCGCTCACGCCCCAACATCGTGCAGCCCGCCTCCAGTGGTGTCGCGGCAGGCGTGAATGGAGGGATGAATGGAGACGTGTCGTCTTCAGCGATGAGAGTCGCTTCTGCCTTGGTGCCAATGATGGTCGTATGCGTGTTTGGCGCCGTGCAGGTGAGCGCCACAATCAGGACTGCATACGACCGAGGCACACAGGGCCAACACCCGGCATCATGGTGTGGGGAGCGATCTCCTACACTGGCCGTACACCACTGGTGATCGTCGAGGGGACACTGAATAGTGCACGGTACATCCAAACCGTCATCGAACCCATCGTTCTACCATTCCTAGACCGGCAAGGGAACTTGCTGTTCCAACAGGACAATGCACGTCCGCATGTATCCCGTGCCACCCAACGTGCTCTAGAAGGTGTAAGTCAACTACCCTGGCCAGCAAGATCTCCGGATCTGTCTCCCATTGAGCATGTTTGGGACTGGATGAAGCGTCGTCTCACGCGGTCTGCACGTCCAGCACGAACGCTGGTCCAACTGAGGCGCCAGGTGGAAATGGCATGGCAAGCCGTTCCACAGGACTTCATCCAGCATCTCTACGATCGTCTCCATGGGAGAATAGCAGCCTGCATTGCTGCGAAAGGTGGATATACACTGTACTAGTGCCGACATTGTGCATGCTCTGTTGCCTGTGTCTATGTGCCTGTGGTTCTGTCAGTGTGATCATGTGATGTACCTGACCCCAGGAATGTGTCAATAAAGTTTTCCCTTCCTGGGACAATGAATTCACGGTGTTCTTATTTCAATTTCCAGGAGTGTAGTTTCCCCAGAAAATTTGAGACTTGTTCTCCATTCACAAATGGCCTAAGTTACTTCGGTAGTTTGGAGTTAATGCCGTCAATTACGTAGCCATTAAAATGAATTTCAGAGAAGTAGTGCTTACATAGAACTCCTGAAATACCTGAAACGATGAGAAGCGATTTGTAGAAGTCCCCTATAGCACAGTGTTTGCTTTTGCGTTATTTTTCATGATGGGACCTAACTTTTTGGTCAACGAAGTTGACTGCTCCCGCCGCTATTATTAGTTAAGTCGGTTTACATGAAAATGAGCTCAGTTCGATAAACTGAATAATTAAGTAATTACTGGCGAACATATGCAGACAAATAATATGCATTACTGTAAACTTTTCAACGGCCCTCCGTGGGTGTACCGATAGTTAATCGCTAGTTTGACTTCAGGTGTCCTCTGATTTCAGCAGCCGACTGATATTCCCCATTATGGATAGTGCAACACCATGAACACCTCGACCTAACGGTGTAAAACTGATACGCCACTCTTTCCGTACCTCAGGGACAATTCATCTCTATTCGAGTTGATTTTTGCTATTTTCACTAAAGATAACGCCATTCCTACAGCATAGTGTGAATACAGGAAGAGTTCAGCGTCACTAGAATTTCTCACGTGCAGATCGCAAAACAGTATGCCCAGAGGACGTGCGCGAACACCTTGTAGCCTGTTTTCAGACTTCCAGCACGATCGAACACATTGGCATGAGGGACGACAGAGCGTCATACCGACAGATCGCACAGACAACTGGCTGTCGTTCAGCGACAGCGGAATGGGTGGTGATGGGATGGACTCAGGACGGCAGTGTGGCAAAAAGAGTTGGCACAGGTCCTTCCAAAAGGGTTTCACCGATAGAAGAACGTATAACTGTTCGACATGCTCTCTGACCAGCTAAAATCTGGACAGACGTTTCAGGCAGTGTGTCACCGGGAACCTTCGGGTACATATTACGGGAAGCTATGTTGTGGTACGAGTTACCATGCCATTTATAGTGGTCAAATCGAGGTGAGTGCCTCAGGAAGCAGAGAAGCCCGACACCCAGATCCCTCCAACTCCTGGAATCGTGTGGGGAACTATTGGATACGACAACGGGACTGATTTGGTAAATGTTGAAGTGACGCTGAACGTTCGCTAGTAAACGGCAAGAACGGTAAACCCTAATAACACACTGTAATATGTTTTAAATGATAGGGAGCCTGAATCCGGGAGTGGTGAGGGCCTGGGCGTACTGAACTCAAACACTTTATAGTTTTATTACTTTTATATTTTCAGTTTTTAACAAATGTGTTTTCTCACATATGGTAAACATTTAAGAACTTGTTGTATATACGAGGGTTGGAATTTAAATAGTGGCAACTATTTATTCACAACCGATACAAAAGAGTTACATATTTGCACCTGTTACTGTCCAACAAAGGAGTCACCAGCGATGTGGGAGGCGCAGTATACTGTTAGCAGAGCCTGTTCTGTTGATGGTGCGATTGGGGCGGTCTAAAATTATGGTGATTCACGTGTACGACTGTGATGGTTATCCTAACGCATTACGTTCCTCCACGGCAGACCGTCAATTCACAGTGTTACTTTTTGTTTTTGGAGCGTCACCTGCGACCAGCTTTGCGAAAGAAGCGGCTACACTTTCTGCGCAACCCACCCATCATTTTGCACGACAATTCGCGGGCGCATACAGCGCAAGCTGTGGCTGCTCTGTACGGTCGATGGGACTGGGAAGTACTGTACTATCGACCATACTTGTGACTTTGATGTGATTCCGAAGATGAAGGAACCACTTCGTGGCATTCGCTTCAGAACTGTTCCAGAGATTCGACAGGCAGTAGACCGCTCCATTCGCACCATCAACAGACCACGCTCTGCTAACGGTATACTACGCCTTCCACATCACTGGCAACGGGTTCTACACAACGCTGGTGCCTAGTATACTACGCCTTCCACATCACTAGCATCGGGTTCTACACAACGCTGGTGCCTACTTTGAAGGACAGTAACAGGTGGAAACATGTAACTCTTTTGTATCGGTTGTGAATAAATATTGCCACTATTTAATTCCAACCATCGTATATGCAGACTGAAGCGATGAATAATAATTTGTACCAAGGTAGGGATTCGAATTCGGATCTCCTGCTCACTAGGTAGATGTGTTAACCACTACGCCAAACTGGCAAGTTGGCTTTGCACAACTGCACAGACACCCTGGCACGCCTCCGTCCTCAGTCCAAATTCCCATTCGCACCTCTGCCCAGTTGGTATTCCCCCTAAACTCGAACAGTATTACAGAGGCTCCTCAACTGTATTCGAATAACACCTCAGCATTGAACGAAATAGGGTATCCTGCCTGAAATTGTTGAAATGACACTTTAACATCTGAAACACTTGAGAAAATATACTTGTAAAGGGCAATCCATCGAAGAGCCACACTCAGAGGCACTTGCTTAGATTTTCGAAAAACAATTACAAGGAACTTTTAATACAGGCTTTAACATAACCACCACTGAAATTTAAAGAAAAATCTCTTAGACTCCAAACATACACTCCTGGAAATGGAAAAAAGAACACATTGACACCGGTGTGTCAGACCCACCATACTTGCTCCGGACACTGCGAGAGGGCTGTACAAGCAATGATCACACGCACGGCACAGCGGACACACCAGGAACCGCGGTGTTGGCCGTCGAATGGCGCTAGCTGCGCAGCATTTGTGCACCGCCGCCGTCAGTGTCAGCCAGTTTGCCGTGGCATACGGAGCTCCATCGCAGTCTTTAACACTGGTAGCATGCCGCGACAGCGTGGACGTGAACCGTATGTGCCGTTGACGGACTTTGAGCGAGGGCGTGTAGTGGGCATGCGGGAGGCCGGGTGGACGTACCGCCGAATTGCTCAACACGTGGGGCGTGAGGTCTCCACAGTACATCGATGTTGTCGCCAGTGGTCGGCGGAAGGTGCACGTGCCCGTCGACTTGGGACCGGACCGCAGCGACGCACGGATGCACGCCAAGACCGTAGGATCCTACGCAGTGCCGTAGGGGACCGCACCGCCACTTCCCAGCAAATTAGGGACACTGTTGCTCCTGGGGTATCGGCGAGGACCATTCGCAACCGGCTCCATGAAGCTGGGCTACGGTCCCGCACACCGTTAGGCCGTCTTCCGCTCACGCCCCAACATCGTGCAGCCCGCCTCCAGTGGTGTCGCGACAGGCGTGAATGGAGGGACGAATGGAGACGTGTCGTCTTCAGCGATGAGAGTCGCTTCTGCCTTGGTGCCAATGATGGTCGTATGCGTGTTTGGCGCCGTGCAGGTGAGCGCCACAATCAGGACTGCATACGACCGAGGCACACAGGGCCAACACCCGGCATCATGGTGTGGGGAGCGATCTCCTACACTGGCCGTACACCACTGGTGATCGTCGAGGGGACACTGAATAGGGCACGGTACATCCAAACCGTCATCGAACCCATCGTTCTACCATTCCTAGACCGGCAAGGGAACTTGCTGTTCCAACAGGACAATGCACGTCCGCATGTATCCCGTGCCACCCAACGTGCTCTAGAAGGTGTAAGTCAACTACCCTGGCCAGCAAGATCTCCGGATCTGTCCCCCATTGAGCATGTTTGGGACTGGATGAAGCGTCGTCTCACGCGGTCTGCACGTCCAGCACGAACGCTGGTCCATCTGAGGCGCCAGGTGGAAATGGCATGGCAAGCCGTTCCACAGGACTACATCCAGCATCTCTACGATCGTCTCCATGGGAGAATAGCAGCCTGCATTGCTGCGAAAGGTGGATATACACTGTACTAGTGCCGACATTGTGCATGCTCTGTTGCCTGTGTCTATGTGCCTGTGGTTCTGTCAGTGTGATCATGTGATGTATCTGACCCCAGGAATGTGTCAATAAAGTTTCCCCTTCCTGGGACAATGAATTCACGGTGTTCTTATTTCAATTTCCAGGAGTGTATTTAAGGCAATCTTTCCAATTCACTAAGACAAAAAAGTTGTCAAAATGGTTCAAGTGGCTCTAAGCACTATGGGACTTAACTTCTGAGGTCATCAGTCCCCTAGACTTAGAACTACTTAAACATAACTGACCTAAGGACATCACACACATCCACGCCCGAGGCAGGATTCGAAGCTGCGACCGTAGCAGCAGCCCGGTTCCGG
This sequence comes from Schistocerca nitens, assembly GCF_023898315.1. Lineage (NCBI taxonomy): Eukaryota > Metazoa > Arthropoda > Insecta > Orthoptera > Acrididae > Schistocerca > Schistocerca nitens. The sequence continues at coordinate 171,091,717 of NC_064619.1, forward strand.
ACGGAAGCGTCTAGAACCGCTCGGTCACAGCGGCCGGCAAAAGAGTTATCACGGTACGAAAGAATTTAAAGTGATTAAATACCACAAAGAAAAATATAAACGCTTTGATTAACAAATTAAAATGTAGTTAAAAGCGAACTGACGTTTAATGCTATAACCGAGGTACATTTATCGACTTGAGCTCAGTTCACAGACAAAAAGTTGCTTGGCTCAGCCCTGGTTCTAAAACATAGACAGAATACACACTAGAATTATATAACACACACAAATTAAAGATCCCATGTCCATCCTTGACCTCAGACAAGAGCAACTGTGCCTGTTTTGCCCACAGAAGCAAAAATACAATTTTAAAACAATTTGAACACCTGATCATTAAGGATGAAATGCAGATATAATTCTGAAGATTCGATGCACGAGTGCATTAAATACAGAACCTAATCCAAAGTTTGGATGCTATAGCGTTGAAAATAAGGCACAAGTACAGATTTAAAGGAACAATCTCTGTACGTAATGAGGTGAAAATGGAACCAGAGCCAGCCAAAATGCGACCCCCTTCACAACTGCCTTAAAAATAACGAGGACATGTTCCGATTACCAAGGATGCTGTCTCACTTTTAAAATCCAGGCTACTGGCGAAGGCTAAACACGCTATAGGCGTGAATCCAACACAAGTTACAGTTATCAGGGCTAAGCAAAGATCAAGGGATTGTACACCAGTCCCCAGATGCCCAAGGAATGCTGGCAGGACCACATCCATCAACCAAGGCACCAGAAACTGGAACTGACCGATTCAGAAGACGGAACCCTCATCCACAACGGCAGAAGGAAGCAAAGATTCTCCAAATAGCGTCGGCACACTCTCCATGGTAAACAGCAGCCAGACACAACACGGTGAACACAACCCCATCTTCGGCGAGCGAGTTGTCTTACCGTGCTGAGCAGCCAGCAAGACAAGACGCCGCAGAGAGTCGCGTATGCCGTTAAAATCCCTTCAAGCCGCAAGACAGGTCTCTAGTGAGACGCCAGGAAGGCAGTCGCTAAGGAACAAAACCAGAGACTTTCAACCAGCGGTCGGAATCGACGTGAGTGTATAATCCTCACCTTTTAAAAGGCAACATGGGAGGAACTGGGACCCACGAAATTAAGGAATATGTGGTTCAGTATTTTGGTTATCAAGATCCACCTTCAGCTGGCTTATATGTGCCTCAACCGTTTTCTTAGTGGCTCTTTCTTACACAAGAAAGCTGACTGGTTAATTAATCTTGATGACATCTTACGGACCAGCAAAGCGGGGAGCATCTCGGCTGAAATTTTCTGGCCGTCCTTGCTTGTTTCCAAAAGTTAAAAAAAAAAAACCATTTAGCGAGATAGAGAATCTGCCCCCCCCCCCCCCCCCCCTGGAGGGTGAAGCGAATACTGTTGGGAAGGAAGTCATTTACCGAGCACAGATTAGATATAGACGAGTTAACTGAATACGTAAACATCAAATTAGCAGGGCTTGTGAGTTTCATGTACTGCCGTATTAAATGCAAAATGAAGCCAGTGAATAGAAAGACTATTTTCCTGAGCTTGGGAGTGAGAAATAATTAGGGCCGATTTCAAACTACAATTAACTCTTTCTGCAAATGATGGCTCCTGGCAGTAAGGTGTACTCGTGATTTGTGAGACCGCACTTTTAAAATAAAATTTCTTAAATTTCCTGAACCAAAAGGTAGGTTCGTTATCGCTTACTAGGACGTTGGGTTTCCCAAAAACGAAAACATCTTTGCCAGATGCTGGACGGAATACCGGACTGGCATAGATTTACTTTGAAGGAGGTAAGGAGTAAATGCGTCAACCACCACAGATATGTATCAGAGTTTTATTATGGAGGAGAGGCCCCAGATAATCAACAAAAATCTCATCCATGGGCTTCTCCATTCAGCTTGATATAAAACGCCACGATAGTACTAGAATTAGGTTTGGACGTACTACAATCCTGACACTAGCCGACCAACTTCCTTATCTAAGTCTTCAGATTCCTCCAAGTTAGATGCTCCTTTATTTTCATAATGGTTTTGTAAGTCCATAAATGCCTCCCCCCCCCCCTCCACACGTATGAACTGGTAAAACACTTAAAACAGCTGGAATTAGTTCCTTAAGAAGACAAATCTCATCAATTTGCAATCATAGTTGGTACTGTAACACAAAAATAGCAACAGAGTACCCTGAAACTTGTTGACTATCCTTGAGCTGCCTTTTGATGTTGTTTAACTGAGCACGTTGTCCTCCATTTCCTTCAGGTCAGCAGATAAGGACGTCATCTTGCTCAGGGCGGTAGAAACACACGCGAGTTCCTGGCTAACTTGCGGGGTTTCAATTACTTCTGGCTCATACTGAAACATACGACTGAGGGGATCTGCTACTTGATTGTCTCTACCCTGGATATGCTTCACTTGGAACTGGAAGGCAAAAATCCCAACTGTTTTCACGGTCTGGCCAATGTCCAGGTTAAAGCCTCCTTATACGTCTCTACCTGGAATTGTTCGTATTCGACATGGAGTTAAAATTTCTCAAGGCCGGTAAAGACAGCTAAGGCCTCCTGCTCATACACTGAATATTTAATGTCGGCGGATGATAAGGCACTCGAAGTATGGGCTCCCGGCTTCCATCCACTGCTGGAATAACAGAGTGGCTACCCGGAATTAGAGGTATAAATATCGACAATAAACTCGAATTCACAATAAAGAACGGTAGGACGGGAGTACTAACTAAGGACATTGTCAGAGCATCAAAAGCGAACCGTTGGGTGCAATCCACTGAAATTTTTCTCCCTTCCGACTTAACTAATTTAAAGGCATGGCCATTTGGGCAAAATTGGGGACGAATTTCCTAAAAAATTTATCTATGTCTATAAATCTAGCCACACCTTTCTCATCTTTAGGTGGAGGAAACTGAAAGATAGCCTTCGTGTGATCCCGATCAATCCTGATACCATTAACCGAGATGATGTGTCCCAAGAAGGAAATCTCTCGAAGGGCTAAATAACACTTGGAAGGTTTCACGGTTAAGCCGCTACCTGTAAAAGGCGTATCTGGCGCTAAGGCATGACTACTAATCTGCAAGAGAATGTGTTCAGAAAATATTTTACTGCATTCAACAACATTGTCTAAATAATTGTTAAAACACTTAAACTTAAGTTCACCTAACACAGAAACCAGCAAACATGACAGCACAGCTAACTGCCCTGGTGGCCAAACCAAAAGGGACCTGGGTATATCCAAACAGACTCCAACCTGTACAAAGTGTGGTGAGAGGCTTTGACTCTTCAATCAACTGGACGTCTCGGTAGGCTTGATTAAGATTAAGAATAGTCAAATACAAAGTCCCAACAAACAAAGTACAACAGTTATGGAGGTCGGGCAAGGGTACAGATTCCAATACCACATTTTGATCCAGGGCCCTGTAATCTATCTCCGGCCAATAACCAGCACTGTTGAGTTTTGGCACTAGAAAAATAGATTACACATATGGCAAAACTAACGGCCTAATAACCCCATCAACCAAAAGCTCATCTATGATCTTACACAGTTCCTTTATTTTAGGAGGAGACGAACGACAGAAAGCTTTATGAACAGGAATCTGATCAGTAAGCTGAATTTGGTATTCATTTTTATTCGTGACCCCTAATTTACTAGGAAGAAGATCAGGATACTGATCGAGTAACTAAAGTAATTCCAAGGTTTGTGATTCGTCTAACGAACCACATGAAAAAGAACTGCCTTATTCTGAACACTACTTATGCCCTGGATATAATCATCATTACACAACAAATATCTTTTGTGGGGCTGGAACGTAAAATAAAATCGTTTACTCTCATATTCTAAAACACAGTCTTTTTTTTATGAAGTCGTAGTCCAGAAAGGTATGAGTGATCAACTCTTTCACAATGATAAAACTTATCGACCATAATAACCCATACAAAGAAAAGATAATTGGTACGGACTTCGCCTAACATGGACAGAGATTCCTCATTAACAGCTCTACATTGCTTGAGAAATCATTTAATGAAGGAAGTTTAAAAGTGTGGACGTGCTTGAAACACCATCGACAGTCAAGCACAGAAACATTGCTGCCTGACTCAAGAAAGGCATTTGTTGGTTCATGGTTTAACTTAGTGCAAACAAGGGGTAAACCGAAACCTAGAAATAGCCTTCACCTTATTGCAGCCCTTCGATTATCTATGCACTATAGTCTCAATGCATGTCAGTTCGCTGTCCTTCGGGAGTCAGTCACAGTTCTTCGAATAATAATCAAAGAACTGTGACTGACGCCCGAACAACACGGAACTGGCATGCATTGAGACTATGGAATAGTGCATTGATAAAGGCTAGACACTAGCCGAAATCTGGATATGCCGAATAAAACCCGCAAAAAAGGACGACTGATTGGTGTGCTCTATAATTTACAAATCAGACCACAGTTACTGAGTGCACCCACGTTCCTAATGGAAGGTAACATGATCGGAAACAAATTCTGTTACCAGATTAAAACTGTTTTCTACTACTGTCAGCTGCGGTATTTCTTGCCAAACAGGCCTGAACCTTGCGTTCGCGAATGCCACGATCTTCGTCACTAAACCAGATATTCACTATTCTCGCCACCACTTTAAATAAGTCGGAAAAGGTATCTGGCTTGTCAGTAAATAGTACACGAGACCGGCTTTCCGGTCACATAACTTCTAGAATATTATTAACCACTTCCTGTTCATGCTAGTGGATAAACATGCTAGTGGAACATAACTATAGGTACGTCCAAGTTCAAAAGTAATAAAAAAGGTATGTTAGCAAGTCAATAATGTTAATTATATTTTGCTTGATGCGTTATGTTCTTCCTACCTAAAACAATGTTTGGTCAGTTCGTTTCACCAGTAATGTAACTTCATTTAAGTCTAAGAGGAAGAATCTTCTATTGCTTCATTGCCTGCTTAGCACGTTATTTTAGCCAAATGTGTTTTGGGCTATTATAGAACAATAATACAGACGATACTGATATGGAAATAGCATTGAAGCACTTAGTTTGAGAGAACACAGTTAAGCTTTAGGCGTAAAGAGTATCTTAACCTGCACGTTACACAATAATTATTGAGTTCTTGGAAAGCTCATGTATTTTTAAAAAACACAGATATTTTAGATGTTGCGCCGGTATTGTCAACATCTCTTTGTATTTCAGACATCAAAGTAACACTGTGCATATTTGTGTGTGTGTGTGTGTGTACTTAGATATTTTTGGTAAATAGTAAAGGTGTAGAAATACTGTAAGTTGCACCAATATTGTCTGTTTGGTTATCTTTCGGTGGACACCAAGGAGTAGGTTGTTACTATGACAAAGAGCAAACACATAAGACTCGCAAGTGTGAGTAGTATGTGATAAACTTTGTTTACTTAACTTGGTCCAAATCAGTAAACAATACAAATCCATAAGGCAGGCCAAGTGCAAACCTGTACGTACAGAGTACTAGCAGAGACTGAGTGTCTCGAGGTATCATGATTAGAGCAAGTACTGGTTGCGTGGGCTGTCAGAATGTGTCTCAGTGGTGCCCACAGATCTTCGGAACAATCTTGTGGTTGATGTCAACTTTGGGTGTGGTTTGGCTTCGTCTAGTATCGATGGCAAATGATTCCACATTCCCCCCCCCCTCCCCCCGCATATCTCCTCGCTGTCATGTGTAGCAGAGCTGACGGAAACAACGGCGTGGGGAGGTCTGGGCACAGGTGCCACTGAGGAGGGAGGAGCCGGAACTTCAGCTGATGACAGGCTCCTGCCCTCACCTGAGAACATCAGCTGAAAAACCAGCTATAGGTTGCCCACCCATGCTCAGGGTCACAGCATCTTCCCCTGTCAGTGGAGGCCACCAGAAAATGAAATGGTAAAGGGGCACAGCCCCCGCGGCTGCTGGCGCTGCAGTGAAGGCGACAGCATTGTGCCGACCTCCGTGGCTGCATGTCTGGCGCTGGTGGCGCAGGGCTCGAGGGAGGTGACGATGGCTGAGGCTGCGGTGTCCTCGCGGGCACCGACTCTGCAAACGAAACACTTGCGGCAGGATTATGCATCCCATAGAAAAAGTTGGTTTGGCTGGCGCTTTTGTAGCCCAGTGAGGACCTGTACAACATACAGGAAGTAGCTCAAGACTTGGTGGTAATGCCCCATTCTCAGTGCCTGTGTCTGCCAAAAAACTCTTAAAAATACCATATTAAGGTGACCACACCCTGCATATCTAACCCATGTTAATTGAGGCAAGTATTTGACCCATTTCTGAAAAAACTATTTGATGCAGGACCTTAATATTTTTACTGTATGTTACATGATGCTAATAGTCAACTTTACTAAAATCTACTTTATCCATTTTATAGTTTTTTAAGAAATACTTTTTTAAATTTATTAACAAAAAATATTAAGTTTTTTCTGCGGAAAATGTTTTTTGTGAACTTCTTAATGGGGGAATATTAATGAATGTAGTACCAGAGGTGGCTTTTTATGTTATGCAGAGTCTTTGAAAATTTTATTCATTTACTTATGATAGTTTCTGATATAATGGGGCATATGTACTGAAAATTTTAGTTTGCGGGAAATCGACTTTAAAGAAAAAAACTTCTGAAATTTGTTACTTACAGTTAATTAAAACTGTCCTTCTGCATATGATGACCATTCTTTGCCCTCTAGCAGGTCTTCCAGCTTCTTTTTCGCCTTCCTGGATATTTGTCTTGCTTTCTTGGCCATTTTAGATGCAGACCTGTCTGCATCGGCTGTCCTCATTTTATCGCAATGTTGCAGCCCAGTGATCATATTTTCACCAGGACTAAATCCCAGCTTTGAAAAACCCAACACTTTCCATTATTATCACAACTGAATGTAATAACAGCATCATGAACTCCTAGTTTCATTGTATGCATGCCTACAAGTACAGTTTTAGGAAGGCGGTTCCAAATTATGCTGTTGAAACATTCGTTTGGGTTCTGTGTCTGCCTATGCAGACATTTCCTTAGAACGTCAGGATGAGCCAAGTCTCTGAAAATAGGTTTAATTGCTGTAATAACAGCAGCAGGAAGAGAATGCTGGTGAGAATAAGATTCTCCAGTTGCCTGAGCCCTATTGTATTTGCACCACAAATTTTTTCCTGGTGGAGACAATCCATGACATGGCTTATCATCAGTAGAGGACTTATGGAAGAATATGGGCCAAACATCTCTCTTCATTGCCTCCGGATTGTCTTTATTTCTCCTAATTGCCTGCCCATAGTATACCTGCAAGTTTTCTATTTCAGTTTTAGCTAACCGACCCTGTCCGGTCAACAATTTTCCATCTTCTAACTTTTTTTCCTCTCATATTAACAGTTAGTTTTCTTAGCCTTGTTCCCAAACGTTTTTGAACATGGCCTACACATTCTATTTTGCTAATAATGGCATCTCCATATGGCTTAGAGTTGACAGTGGATGGGTTGACAGTGGGTGACAGAAAAGTGCGCGTGGCACATGAACACATGTGATAGGAAAATGCTCTTTTAATGCTCGAAAAAAAATTTTTTTCAGCAAAATCCTTTTCAGAGTACTTAAATAAAACCTTAATCTCTCGAAATATGATGAAAACCGAAAATAGATTTTTTTCGACCTGAACCACGCTGTGGTCCGCTTAAGCACATTAAACGTAGAACGCTGTGAATGAAGGGCCGACCGTTGCAAAGAATGCAACAGCTGAAGCAGCATCCCGTATTGGCAGCAGGGCCAGTTAAAGGAATTATGGACTCCATGCGAAGTCTTAGTTTGGGGCCTCCGTCCTTTTTCTCGAATGCAATTTTGTTTTAACTTTGTATGATTTTTGTGATTAAATATGATTATTATGAATGTAAGTGTTTGCAATATCCCCGTTCATCTTTCTTATAATGTAAACAGACAGTGCTGCTACCCAGGCTAAGCCGTCAATTGGCTTTGCCATGTTAAATGTAAGCACTTATGCATTAAAATATGCTAAAAATACCCGAAATGTACAGGGTGATCAAAAAGTCAGTATAAATTTGAAAACTGAATAAATCACGGAATAATGTAGATAGAGAGGTACAAATTGACACACAAGCTTGGAATGACAAGTGTGTTTTATTGGAACCAAAAAATACAAAAGTTCAAAAAATGTCCGACAGATGGCGCTTCATCTGATCAGAATAGCAATAATTAGCATAACAAAGTAAGACAAAGCAAAGATGATGTTCTTTACAGGAAATGCTCAATATGTCCACCATAATTCCTCAACAATAGCTGTAGTCGAGGAATAATGTTTTGAACAGCACTGTAAAGCATGTACGGAGTTATGGTGAGGCATTGGCGTCGGATGTTGTCTTTCAGCATCCCTAGGGTTGTCGGTCGTTCACGATACACTTGCGACTTCAGGTAACCCCAAAGCCAATAATCGCACGGACTGAGGTCTGGGGACCTGGGAGGCCAAGCATAACGAAAGTGGCGGCTGAGCACACGATCATCACCAAACGACGCGCCAAGAGATCTTTCACGCGTATAGCAATATGGGGTGCTCCACTGCACTGCACTGCATAAACATCGTACGTTCCAGCAGGTGTTTATCAGCCAGGCTGGGGATGATGCGATTCTGTAACATATTGGCATACCTCTCACCCGTCACAGTAGCAGTTACAAAACCAGAATCACGCATTTCCTCGCAGAAAAAAGGCCCGATAACGGTAGATATGGTAAATCCAACCCATAGCGTGACTTTCTCGTCGTGCAGTGGATTTTCCACGACAGTTCTAGGATTTTCGGTAGCCCAAATTCTGCAGTTGTGGGCGTTGACAGACCCTCGGAGCGTGAAATGACCTTCGTCGGTCCACAACACGTTACTCAACCAATCGTCATCTTCCGCCATCTTTTGAAACTCCCACACCGCAGATGCCTTCCGCTTCACTGAATCGCCAGGTAACAGTTCATGATGCCGATGGATTTTGTACGGATAGCATCGTAGGGTACGCCTCAGTGCCAACCAAACAGTAGTGTATGGAATGCCGGTGTGACGTGCGACTGCACGAGCGCTGACTTCCCCGTGCATAGACGAACCCGCTACAGTCTCCATTTCTTCCTGAACTGTCTCAGCAGCATTACGCCTTGTGCTCGGTCGGCCACTACGGGGTCTATCGTTTAAACAACCCGTGGCTTCGGACTTCGAAATCATTCTCGCCACAGCTGCATTTGTCAACGAACCTTTACCCGTTCGAATTCCCTTCCTATAGCGATAGGATCGTAACGCTGAACTAGCACATTCCCCATTCTGATAATACAGCTTCACTAAAAGCGCCTTGTCAGGTAACGTCAACATGGTGCGACTGCTGGCGCATCTGATTCTCTCTGCTGCTGCTGCTGCCGCCTGACAGGGACAGATGAGCCCCTGTGGGCCGGTGGAGTCTAAGCCGGAAGGCTATTCCTCCAAACTGACGGAGCGTGTGATGTGGCCTGACGTCATGTGTGATGTCCTGTCAGTCTGCGGGGACGGTGTTCTGGACGTGCTGGCAACTCAGTGGTTGCGAAGCAGGTGGGGCCATCTGCTTGCGTTAAGACGCTGCACTCGGTGGCCCAGGGCTCGAAGGAGCGGGTTTTCGGACTGCGCGGACTTCTCGTAAAAGAGCCGTGCAGCCTGATGAAACCGTTCTCGAACAGTAGGAATGTTGGAGAGGCGGTTAAGGTCGTCCGACGGGAAGTCCCGAGGGAGGTGCAATGCCAGACGTAGAATCCGGTTCTGAAGGCGTTGCAGACGATCGACATGGGTCGCTGCTGCATTGCCCCAAACCACAGCGGCGTTGTCGATAAGCGGACGTATAAGTGTAAGATAGAACGCAACACACAGTTCTGGCGGGAGCACAGGTGTCGGATTGAGAAAGGGGTAGAGTTGAGACAGTCGACCCCTGACCTTTTTGACGATGTCGTCAATATGGTGCCTCCACGTGAGCCCTCTATCCAGCGTCACACCCAGGTACTTAGCAGTATTGCCCCAAGATACGGCGGTTCCCCTGATGGTGATCTGCGGGAGGTCGGCAGGGATATGCTTCTTGGTGATGAGGAGGGCTTGCGTCTTAGCCCCATTGAAACTGAGGCGCCACCTCCTGGCCCACCGACTAAGTGTGTCAGCCGCTGCCTGCATGCGTCGTTGGAGCAGAGCTGCATTCATGCTGCGCGTGTACATCGCCGTATCATCTGCGTAGAGGGCGAGGCGGACCCTGTCTATTCGCGGCATGTCTGAGGTATACAGGATGTATAGTATGGGGCCGAGGACGGAGCCTTGGGGAACTCCAGCCCTAACCCTGCGGCGCGTCGACAGGTCCTCCGTGCATACATGAAAGCTTCTGTCGGCGAGGTAAGATTGTAAGAGACGGACATGCGACAGGGGCACACCGAGGTCCAGGAGCTTGAAGAGAAGCCCCTCATGCCATACAGAATCGAACGCCCGTGAAACATCCAGGAAGATGGCTCCGAAATATTCCCGCCGTTCGATGGCATCAAGGGCCTCTTCAACGAGGCGAAGCAGTTGGTGTGTTGTCGCGTGTCCAGGGCGAAAACCACATTGTTCGTCCGGCAGGAGACGTTCTTCCCTGATGTGACGCAGGAGGCGGCAGAGATACAGCCTTTCAAAGACTTTGCTGACAGCTGGCAGCAAACTGATGGGCCTGTAGCTGCTCGGGAGACGAGGGTCCTTCCCAGGCTTGCGGATGGGGATGTCCTCGGCGTGTTTCCACTCCTGAGGAAAGTAGCCAGTGCGGAGGATGCTGTTAAAAAGGCGAGCCAGGTGTTCAGCGGCTGCCGGTGGCATTCGTCGTAGCATTTTATTTGTAATCTGGTCAGGGCCACCTGACTTGCGCGTATTGAGCCGTCGAAGTTGATCCGAGACTTCAGCAGCATCCACCTCGTCGATATGGTCGTCACCCATAGGGGCAGCGAGGAACACCGGGAGACGTTGAGCAACCAGGCGAACGTGATCCGGATCCATGGGGTCCATGACGGGCTGGAAAATTTGTTCAAAAACGTCAGCAATGGCGTTGACTTTGTCCACTGGGCTGCTGACGATGTTGCGACCAACTTGTAACGGCGGAATCTTCTGACGCCGGCGGAGGAAGAGCTGCGTGGCTTTCCAGGCGGTACCATCATCAACCCGAAGAGTGGCCAGGCGGTTGGACCAGTCCTGATGGCGGTGGTTGGCAACGGCAACTTTTATGTCCCTCCTCATCCTGTTGAGAGCCCTCTTCGTCACCGCGTTGCGCGTCAGCTGCCACTCACGAAAGAGGCGGTTTTTGGTAGTTATCGCCTCCATGAGATGCGGTGGTAGTTGCCGGGATCGGTCAGGGGGGCCAGACCGCGGCCGCGGCGTGGCTCGGAGTACCGCTTGGAGGGTACAGTCGTGGAGGAATCGGGCACAGCCATCAACCCCAACATCGTCTGCGTCAGGTGTGTTACGGAGACCCTCTTCCAACAGCGCCTGATACTGGTTCCAGTTGGTGTTCCTGGTTGGGATGCCTCTCCGTGTCACTGGCTGGGCATCGACGTCCATGTCAAATATAACTGGGACGGGGTCTGAAGATAAGGCAGTGCGGGTGCTGGCGGAGATAACATAGGGCACACCCTTGGCCACCGCAATGTCGAGCACGTCCGGAGGCCCACCGTTGTTGGGAAAGTGGGTGGGTTCGTGAGGACCAAGGATGATGGCGTTCCACCGCTGGGCCGCTCGGAGAAGTTTGCGTCCGTGGTTGTTGGTGACACGGGAATGCCATTCGGTGTGCTTAGCGTTAAAGGCAGCAAAGACCTTTCCAGGTAATGCCAGCAAAGCTTCAACGTCCGGGAGGAGTAACTGTCGGCCAGGCGGACGGTAGACAGCAACAAACGTGATGCGCCCATGCGAGGTGTTGACAGCTGCAGCAGTGGCCTCCATCGCTTGGAGCTGTGGAAGAGGAACTTGATGGTGCACCAGGGAAGTCCGGACGTAGACTGCAGTGCCACTGCCATGAGTTGGCCTGTCGGTCCGGTAACACACGTAGTTGGCAGCCCGGACATGGACACCAGGCTTGAGAAAAGACTCGGAAACTAGGCAAATGTCGACGGCCTCATCCCGCAGCAGCTGTCGAAATTCGCCATGTTGGGTGCGGATGCCCTGGGCATTCCACACGCAGACAGTGACGCCTCGTTGACTACGGGCCATGCTGGGATACCAGTGGTCCGGTGGAGAGTGCCTGAACGGCTGCACTGACAGCGGCAATGAGTTGCCGTGGGATATCTTTGAGAAGCTCTGTCGTCCCTGTTGGGAGTGGTCGTGTTGGCCCTGGTCGCCATCCTGCTGCTGTGCAGAGCGCCGCGCTGTTGGTCGCGCTACGGCCCGTGAACGGCGGTCCGTCTCGGTGGCGGGAGCTGGCGCAACAGTGGCCGGCATCGGCGCAGGTACGGAGGCCTGCGGGGAGGAGCCAGAGGAAGTAGCAGCAGCAAAACTGACGCCAGGTCGGACTGGTGCAGGCCGCTTTATGGAGCCGGGTCGTTGACCACGGCTCCGTGCCGCAGCCCGTTGGAAGCTGGAACAGCCGCGGTAGGAGGCCACATGTTCCCCACCACATCCATCGCATTTGGGCGGTCCATCGGTCCGCTGCCGCGTGCAGTCGCGACTGGCGTGCTCCCCCGCACACTTAACACAGCGGTGGGGGGCAGCGTGCAGAACCGTGCCACATGCCCAACCATTTGACAGTTGAAGCATTGCGGTTCGCCCCTCTTCGAGCGCAGTTTTTCCTTAGTGACAGGTGTTGCCGCGATCTTCGTGACCTGCCAGAGCCCGCGGTTGTGTGGGATATCACAGGTGACCACGAGGACCAGCGGAGTCTCCTTTCGGGTGCGGCGAGAGGGGAGGCGGGATATCGACCGGAGGCCAAATCCATAGCCCATATCCTCCAGCTGTCGCCGGACGTGATCCAGGGTGTAGTTTCGAGGGAGGCCCCGAAAGACGATCTTGAGTGTCTTGTCCGTTGCAGATGGGTAAGTATAGAACGGCTTCTCGTGTGCCCCAAACGTAGCCGTAACTTTCCTGTAATCTTCAGCCGATTTTAAGGTCACCTTATAAAGGTTGGCGCCAGCTGGCTTGATAACGACGTTATCTTGGCCGACAAGGCGAAGTAGCATCCTGTAGAGGCCGTCGTAGTCCTCCTTGTGTTGGACCACAATGGGTGGCGGTTTGGGTTCTCTCGCCTGAGCAGGCATCTCCACGCCGTCAGCGAGTTCCTCAAAGGCGTTTGCCGTCTGAACCGGCGGCGCTGAGGAGAGCTGAGCCTTCCTGGCTGGCCGTTTGACGAGTTGAAACCCTTAGTCATCAACGGCGACATCGGTCTGTTTCGCCTTTTTGCCCTTAGGAGGCGCGCGGGTGGTTCCTGTGGCAGTAGTCGCGCGCCGTTTCGTTGTCCTGGCGGCGGCGGGAACGTCAGTTCTTGCCGTCGACTCGTCGTCCGAATCGGGCAGCGGAACTTGCAGTGCATCCGAAACGTAATCCATATCCGTATCCGTATTCATTGCCATGGCCGTCGTAGGTGGGGGGCCGGATGGGGCCGTCGACAAAGCGGGCTTTGCCGGACGGCGATCCGCCACACCCTTCGCTGTACGGACAACCTCTCGCTCCAACATCTCAACGCTAACTGCGTGCGTGCGTGCGTGATCGTCGCGTCATGAACTGCGTGCGTGTGATTCTCTCTCATTACAGCTCCTTTTATACACGATAGTCATGCGCAGTCAATGACGTTTTGCTGTCCAGCGCCATCTGCCGGACATTTTGTGAACTTTTTTTTTGTTCTAATAAAACCCCATGTCATTCCAAGCATGTGTGTCAATTTTTACCTATCTACATTATTCCGTGGTTTATTAAGTTTTCAAATTTATACTACTTTTTGATCATCCAGTACATTAACACCAGAAAAATATGCACCAAGAATATACTAATATGACATGCCCTTAAAATGAACGAACCTGCACCAGAAACCAACCAAATGGGATTGGAAAAACAGGAATCTATAGTTTTATTAGACGCTTCTGACATTACAGTAATACTGAACCATTTCTGAGCTGGTTTTAGTTATGTCTATTACAGTAAATTACTATTCTTTTTTCAAATCTTTCAGAAAGGCCTTTCTTACATCTGTCAAAAATAGTTTTCACATTTGGAAAAATTCCGTCTGCGTCACATTACGGTACGAAGTAGAACTTCATTGTTGCAAAGTCGCCTGCAAAATAAGCCTCGAAAAATATGTCCGGAATCGTAATGCCTGATATAATACTTTTCTTTAACTAACAAATTTAACAGAAATCCAGTATACAGTGATTTTGAAATGTACTGAAAAACTTACAGTACTTCATATAAACTGAGGGAATCACAGATTACTAAGGATATTGCAGCGGCTGTAACGACTGAGCGTTTAATCGCAATTTTTATTTTTTAAGAAACAGTAACGGCTTGTTCGAGGCTGGATTTCCACACTGCGTGACAAATCGATACGTTTTCACATTCAAGACTAGCAGCCGATGAGATCTCTCGTAGAAATGGAATTTATTTATGTGCATTCTTTAATTTTGTTTTCGAGATCCCTTATCACTGATGACCACATCGTAGTAATAGTTCACAATAGTTACAGTGACGCCCGGCTAACTTGGTAGTAATAACTTTAACATGCACCGCTATAACTATGCACAATTAGGTAAATGATGTAACAGATTCTGTCTAACGATAAATAAAACGTGGAAAAGCCTACTAAATTTTAAACCATTATTTTAAAAATTACTTACTAAATCTTCATTTTTCTTGCTTTTTTAGCAGCGAAGACCTTCACCAGTTTCTTCATGTCGAGTGAAAGTGCAATGTCTTTCCACCGCTGTTATGTTAAGATCTCTTAGCCGCTCGTTGCTCATTGAAGATCTGAGATAGTTTTGAATGATCTTAAACTTCGAAAAGCTACGTTCTGTAGAAGCTACGGACACAGGAATCCACAAAAATATTCTTAGCGCGGTTGCTACATTTGTGGAAAACGTTATAGTTTTCACATTTGTAGTAGTTCTAAACCTGTTTTGGCAGTTTTTGGAGGCACAGGTGACAACAGTTCCAATTCATTTGCAAGATCCTGCGAATTTAGGTCTCCTGAATGCATTTTAGGGTCTCTCGAAGCTTCTAGAATATTTCTACATTCTCTGTTGAGATCGTATTTCTTTGTTGACGAGTTCTTAAACTCAGAAACAACAATGAAGACGTCACAGCAGTTACTGAGCTGCTGAAACCTTTCCTTCAAACACGTAATAGCGGTGTCTGCCACAGCGTAGAAGAAGTGTGCTCTTAAGCGGTTCTCTTCCCCTGGAATGGGTTCTTATTTTCGTATAAAAACTGCCTTTTAATAGTTGCATATCTGGATTCCGTTAACTCAGCAACTTTTCCTAAAAATACAACCAATTCCATTGCTTCTCTCATAGCGTTTTCAAAACAGTTGGCTTTATATTCTTAGAAAACACTAAGTGTTGATTTTATTAATTTTGGTGTAGTGTCTAGCTGCATACTTTTTTGCTCATCTGCTCTCTTGACATGACAAAAGACATTATGCCATATCACGGCACACAAAGAAACCTTAAAATCTCATATTTATTTCAAGAGACTGGATACTACACTCAAACACACTGCAACATTTATGCATTGGTACTTTAACTCTGTCGTTGCAAGTCTTACGTTATCAAGCTCAGATCTTACGACCCGAACACTTCCAATCGTAGCCCCCCATCTTGTATCTCAGACTGAGGTTTACGTTATTCTTGAGTGCTTCCCATCGCTTCTTAGAGGCAGCAAATAATGTGAACAGTCTTTAAACTACACCAAAAAATGTAGCGCAGTTCTAGATGACTTAACTGCATCACTAACATCCAAGATCTGGCTATGAGCACAGCAGAGGATATAATGAGCTCTCGGATTTTCTTCGATGATAAGAACATGTTGCTCCCGTTGTCGTAAGATTCTTCGCTGCAACCTGCAAGCAATATGACAATGTTATGTAGTATCTGAAGTAACAGTTCTGTAAGACATTTTCTAGTAGTCTAACTTAAAAAAAAGCAAAAAGGTATTCAGTTGCAGCTGGTTTGGAAAACACATTTCCCACTCTTAATACCACGCTTAACTCTTCCTTGTGACTTAAATCTGGTATGCAGTCCAATATTTTTGAATAACTAACTGAGAAGTTACCAGAAAGAATTTTCTTCCCATTTTTTCCTTAAAACTTATAAGTTGGAAAACTATTACTATTATTAACTTTTTCAAAATGGTCATTGGCAATACATCACTTCATAAAATGGTGACATTTTAATTCATTATTAAGCTTGAATCACAAACTTAGCAATTGTTTTTTAACCGCAGCAACATAGGTTTTTAAATAGCCGCGTTTTGGGCTGGTTTGGAATTTATTTTATTACTCTAGATGCCGCTTTTCTTAGAAAATTGAGTAACATTTGTAATTTCTATCTTCATATGGCTCAATTATGCTACGGATTAGTTTCGTAAAGAAGTAATTTGTTCGACAGCAGTTACTTTGTTTGTTACACACATAATTAGAGAGCTGTTTTTATTAATACATACTGACACGCTATTATCTGCATTTCTTAACACATTTTTTATCTTTATTGTTGTCTGTATGTGTCAATATTTATCTGTTAAATGATCATCTGTCTTAAGCACGATTACGCGTTTCTTAACCTTTTTATGAGACGTGAGGGAATTACTCACCAGTTTTCCATTATTTTACCCTATACGTCAGCATACTGACTTCATTCTTCCTGTTCCTCTCTACTTTTATTTATCCATTTATTTTAACGCTCCTTTCTCCCTTTTACCTTCATCCGCCTAATGACCTCATTATTTACATATATTTTTGGTGTGATCCTCACACCGCTTCCATACATCTGCTTTAATTAATATCAAAACGCTCTTGCTTGCCTTTAGTGCCACCATTTTATTACCCTCTCTTCCCTACAGACAATCTTACTTCCAACTGAAAATTATGTGGAGTTTACTGTTTCCGATTTTAGAAATTTTCAACTTCAGTTACTTCTCTTACCACAAAGCTTCTCTATTTTTACTGTTACTGATCCTTCTTGTAGATCTCATTTATTATTTATTTATTTCATCCATTATTTCCCTATCATTCGTGCTCAAATTTAATGCTGCAAATTGCCTCTCACATTCTCTCGTAAGTCATCATTCGGGTATAACCGTTTTCGGGAATCATTCTTACTCACTAGGAAGACATTACAAAGTAATAGCATGTGTACAACATGAAGACATATATTCCTTACTGACTATAGATAGAACAGAAGAAGAGAAGGAAACTTGAAAGAGAAGTAAAGTTTCATCCTGCTGCGAAGGCACAGTACGCCAAACTGTGTATCCACCAAAGAGTGGCAGACTCCCTACAGAATCTAATTATCGTCACTTTTGAAAGGCTTTAGATCTGCAATGTTTCACACACCTGCGTTTGCATGAGGCTTACTTATTGTCCTGAATGGTCCTTGATAAACTTGCACAAATGTCTTTGTTTCCGTTGATATTTTCTTAGACTTTTCTTTAGTTTTGACAAACAGTAGTTCACCGTTGCTAAAACTAATGGGGGAAGCTTTTGCGTCATGCCTTCTTTTTCTGTCCAAGGCGCTTTTACGTAATTTTACGCTAGCCTGCGACTTCTTCTCATCTATAGCTAGGACTGGAAAATCGACCATGCTAGAAAGGATGTTATAGGATTCCTGATTAAACATTAGTTCACAAGCAGCAAAGCCTGTGGCATCATGTTTAAAATTGCTGATGATTTCTTCAAAGTTTTTGATATGATCGGCCCAAGTTTAATGGCTACTGGCACTGTAAGTTCTACACAATTTGTTTAACTCACACATAACCCTCTCGCTCATTTTTCCCTGCGGAAAATACGCCGAGATCCTTATGTGGCGAATTCCGGCCATTTCAAGACATGCCTTAAATTTTTCAGATACAAATTGAGGACCATTATCCTATGAGAGACTCTTACCGTTGTCAATCTTTACAAAACAGTCCTTTTCTAGCCTGTATACCAGCGTTTTGGCGATAGCTCCCTTTATTGGATGTAGTTTGACATACTTGCTAAAACCGTCAACCATCTCAAAAACATGGGTACATCCTCCTTTAGACGTCCGGAGGGGGCAAAAAGGGCAAAAAGATCGGCTGCACATAATTCCAGGGGTTCACTTGGTTTTACATTGTGCATATCTCCTTGCACTATACTACATTCAGCATCCAAAGAAACTGGTATAGGTATATGGGTATACATATTCAAATGCAGAAATATGTAAACAGGCGGAATACGGCGCTGCGATCGACAACGCCTATATAAGACAACAAGTGTATGGCGCAGTTGTTAGATCGGTTACTTCTATTACAAAGACAGGTTAACAAGATTTAACTGATTTTTAACGTGGTGCTATAGTCGGCGCACGAGCGATGGCACACAGCACCTCCGCCACACGACCATTTCACGAGTATACCGTGAATATCAGGAATCCGGTAAAACTTCAAATCTCCGACATCGCTACAATCGGAAAAATCTCCTGCAAGAACAGGACCAACGACGACTGAAGAGAATCGTTCGATGTGACAGAAGTGCAAACCTTCCGCAAATTGCTGCAGATTTCAATTCTGGGCCATCAGCAAGTGTCAGCGTGCGAACAATCCAACAAAACATCATCGACATGGGCTTCCGGAGCCGAAAGCTCGCTCGCGTACTCTTGATCACTTAAGGACTCTACGCCTCGCCTGGGTCCGTCAACATCGACATTGCACAGTTGATGACTGGAAACATGTTGCCTGGTCGGATGAGTCTCGTTTCAAATTGTATCGAGCGTATGGACATGTACGGTTATTGAGACAACCACATGAATCCATGGACCCTTCATGTCAGCAGGGGACTGTTCATGCTGGTGGAGGCTCGGTAGTGGTATGGGGTGTGTGCAGTTGGAATGATATCGGACCTCTAATACGTCTAGGTACGACTCTGACAGGTGACACGTATGTCAGCATCCTGTCTGATCACCTGCGTCCCACTCATGTCCATTGTGCCTTCCGACGGACTTGGACAATTCCAGCAGGACAATACGTAGCGTGGCTCCACGAACATTCTTCTGAGTTTAAACACTTCCATTGGCCACAAACTCCCCAGACATTAACATTATTAAGCATATCTGGGATGCCTTGCAAGGTGCTGTTCAGAAGAGGTCTCCAACCCCTGGTACTCTTGTGGGTTTAGCCGCGCGGTCCAGGCGTCTTGTCACGGTTCGCGCGGCTCCCTCCATCAGAGGTACGAGTCCTCCCTTGGGCATGGGTGTGTGTGTTGTTCTTAGCGTAAGTTAGATTAAGTAGTGTGTAAGCCTAGGGACCGATGACCTCAGCAGTTCGGTCCCATAGTCCTTACCACAAATTTCGAATTTCTAACTGGTTTATGGGCAGCCCTGCAGGATTCGTGGTGTCAGTTCCCTCCAGCACTACTTCAGACGTTAGTCGAGTCGAGTCGTGTTGGGGCACTTCTGCGTGCTCGCGGGGGCCCTGCACGATATTAGGCAGGTGTACCATTTTCTTTCGTTTTTCAGTGTGGCGTTTTATTTCTCCTCTCGACCCATTTTTCTAATGTGTCCAAAATGCTGTCAACTATATAACGCGAGTGGTTTAGCACATCACTGTTACTCTCTGTTACTGTTTCATCATCGCTGTTACCGGTTTGCGTGTCCTGACTGACTGTGGTCTGTGTTTTTGTTATTGGTTGTGGTAGCGTTTCCTCCTGGTGGGCGCCAGTTTCCTCATAGACAGGACTTAGTTTCTCACACGCAACCTGTTGTGTTCATTCGATTCAGAATCAGAGCGGGTAGCATTCTGCTCTCCGTCTTGTCTCAACAGCACATTATTTACATTTCTGCTTTCGTCATAATAATTATTTCAAAAGCGCGGTGGCTGTCTACCCTCTCACCCTCTGCCGCGGCCTTGACCACGATAATTAGGTCGTATATTCTGAAGCTCCATACTTCTAAGATTGACGTTCCAAATTTCTGTTGTTTACATCATTGTTAGAAGACCTGTTATTATTTTGCACATGCTCCTCAGCAGCACCCACTCTCTCTACTCTCTCCAAATATTCCGTGAACCTATCCACATTATCTCTAGCTGCGGAAATGATCATTTTCTGCAGTACCAGTCCCATGATAATTATTTCCTATTTCATCTTTTCTGTCAGATGTGACGGCCATGAAACTCATTTTCTAGCGATCTCCTCAACTGATTCACGACCTGTAGTAAACTTTTTACTTCTCCAAAATTCCCTCAATGCACTTTTAAATTCAGAAAGAGTTTTGCATTTGATCATTACGCCAGCTGACCATCGCAAAGCGTCTCCTGGCGAATGACTTCTCATGAAAGAAATTTTATCTCGTTCTGACTTTGCGTTAGGCAAAACATCCTCAAAATCATTCCAGAACTCTAATGCGTAAATTTGTTTGTCTGGATCAAAACGCAAAAACTGACGACATCCGATGAAAGCGGCGTCAGCCGAAGCAACATGTTGTACAGCAGTATTACAAGAGCTACCAGAGGTCACTCTATTTTCTTTGTTAGTAATACTGTATTTAGTTCTTCTACCTGTGATTCTATAGCTTCCTCTCTGTTAGAAATTTTTTTATCAACATCCTCATATGATTTAACACAGTGAGATTTTATTTTCTTAATATCCTTTTGACAATCATTTACTGGAGTAGTTACTTCTTCAAATCCATTAGAGCAAAGTTTGGATTCATTGCTTATTGCTTCTGACAACCTGCCTTCCATAGTTCATCTGCGTCTTTGAATTCTTTGCGAACTTCGCAAATCTCGGTTTTGAAAATATTATGCAATTTAGTTAGCTGTTGCCTTACTTTAACCTGCAAATCATGGTGGTTAGAATCAGTTTTATAATTTAATGGTTCAAATGGCTCTGAGCACTATGGGACTCAACTGCTGTGGTCATAAGTCCCCTAGAACTTAGAACTACTTAAACCTAACTAACCTAAGGACAGCACACAACACCCAGCCATCACGAGGCAGAGAAAATCCCTGACCCCGCCGGGAATCGAACCCGGGAACCCGGGCGTGGGAAGCGAGAACGCTACCGCACGACCACGAGATGCGGGCTGTTATAATTTAATCTATTCAGTTTTGAGTTCATTTCATCTTTTAGTTCTTTACTACTATCCTTTAATAAAGAAGTAAAGGATATTGGTAAAGAATTAAAGGACAGTAGTAAAGACTCTAGTAGTAATACTAGAGTCAATTTTACTGTTCAACTGTTTACTGTTGGATTCCATATTATTATTCAGTTCTTTATGGTGCGATTCAGGTTTAGAAAAGAGAAATTGCATCCAATTTAGTGCCACTACATCGCCACTTGGCATTTCCACCGGTTTTAAAGGAGATTCTAGCATTCCCTGACTTAGCTGAATTTCAGAAATACTGAAGTCAGTTTAATTATCTGGTAATTTTGTTCAATTGTTCAATTGTGTGTGAAATCTTATGGGACTTAACTGCTAAGGTTATCAGTCCCTAAGCTTACACACTACTCAACCTAAATTATCCTAAGGACAAACACACACACACCCATGCCCGAGGGAGGACTCGAACCTCCCCCGGGATCAGCCGCACAGTCCATGATTGCAGGGGCCTAGACCGCTCGGCTAATCCCGCGCGGCCGTAATTTTGTTAATTCTACTTTTTCCTTTCTGACCTCAACTTCTATTACCTTGTCATCAGAAAATGGTTCTAACTTTGCAGTAGCAATGAAATTTACTTCCGATGCCACTTTTGACAAAGTACATTCCGATTTTGGATTTATTACTTTGATGGAACCATCCTCATTAATTTCAGTTTCTAATTCTGAGGATTCATAGTCAGAGACTGGTTCCATCTTACCTTTCACATTACTCTTATCAATTGATTACATTTTTAATAGCCTGTTAGAAGAAATTAACAAATATTTTAAATGTTCTTAACTGCTTGACCTCGACGAGCGGCGTGGTGTACCAGCAAACCCGATGCGACGGGTCGCGACGTAATGCAGGCAGCAGCAGCAGCAGCTGCGGCGGTGAAGATAGCGCCTGATACCGTCTACTGCAGTAGCGCCAGCGCGCTGAGCACTGGTGAGCGTGCGAAGTAGCTTGCGGGTAACTCGTAAGTCCGCGGAGTCCTGTGATGATGCACCGTCTTCTTCCAGCTTCAGCGCCTGTGGTAGCTGCGATCTAGTGTCGCCTTTTTCAGTCCTTCCTTCAGAATCAAGTTTACTGTGGCTAGCGTTCACAGATTAGTTTCCAAACTCACGAGCAAGTCCTACTATTGTTGTCGCACTGGTTTCGGTATATTTCACTTCTGCATCCAGTTAGTGCCTACCGAGTTCCCTATTTTGTACGGATTACTTTCACTATTCAATTTCCCGGCCTTTAAAAACCATTTGTGGTGCGGCAAGTTAAATAATCTTCGCCGTCGTTTACAAGAAACTATTTTTGCGGTCAGCCAGAAAGCGATGGAGAACATAATGACCGTAATCTCCAGTTTGCATGTGCACATTTTTCTTGTGCTCACTGAAAGAAAGACGTTCGTACTAGCTATTTACTCAACGGGATCGGGAACTATGACTGTAAATAAGTTTTGAATTGTAACTCATTAATATATTCAATAAAAGTTCACACACACATAATGGCTCTGAGCACTATGGGACTCAACTGCTGTGGTCATAAGTCCCCTAGAACTTAGAACTACTTAAACCTAACTAACCTAAGGACAGCACACAACACCCAGCCATCACGAGGCAGAGAAAATTCCTGACCCCGCCGGGAATCGAACCCGGGAACCCGGGCGTGGGAAGCGAGAACGCTACCGCACGACCACGAGATGCGGGCCCACACACACATACAAAATGATATTTCTTATAATAACAATAATAATGTCCCTATCAGAAACAGCATTATTAGCAGTTCAGAGGCGACCTCTACCGTAAGTTTCGAGTAAGCCGTTGTGGCCGAGCGGTTCTAGGCGCTTCAGTCCGGAACCATGCGGCTGCTACGGTCGCAGGTTCGAATCCTATCTCGGGCATGGATGTGTGTGATGTCCTTAGATTAGTTAGGTTTAAGTAGGTCTAAGTCTAGAGGACTGATGATGGCTCGAATGGCTCTGAGCACTATGGGACTTAACATCTAAGGTCATCAGTCCCCTACACTTAGAACTACTTAAACCTAACTAACCTAAGGACACCACACACATCCATGCCCGAGGCAGGATTCGAACCTGCGACCGTAGCAGCAGCGCGGTTCCGAACTGAAGCGCCTAGAACCGCACGGCCACAACGGCCGGCGGGACTGATGACCTCAGATGTTAAGTCCTATAGTGCTTAGAGTGATTTGAGCCATCAAGTAAAATGGTCTATCGTCCTGACTTCTAATCATGAAAGTTAATTGCTCTCCACGAAAGTAGATAATAATCTCAGCACTTGCCACGTGGTTTTGTCGCCATTACGGGCGGCACACAAGTAGTTACTTCCATTAAAGATAAGCGATCCAGGACGGCTTACAGTCCTCGCGAATTCGCTTCCTATTTTTACCGAAAACAAGCGTTTGAAAGGTGCCTAGCTCTGACGTCATCCGAGATCCGGCGCTTGACTGATGCGAGCAGATTGATAGCTCGGTGCGAAGTGTCTCCTCTTACTGCCTCCCTGGCCGTATTTATTTATACATGGGCGCAGCGGACTGCCGAACGGTACATCTGCTATCAACCGCTGTACGCACAGGTAGCAGCATCTAAACGGCCGTTTTCTCGAACACATTATTTAATAACTCTGTCGTGTAACAATTTACAATCTTCATGATTTTTGTACGAGTAAATGTTTATATTATATTTATTTTTTTGGCTTTTGTTACTGAAAAAGTTTTAGCTTGACTGCATTCCAGCTGTGCCAGC